>NC_056730.1:150664854-150779854 GCF_019279795.1 Protopterus annectens
ACAGAAGAGATCCCAGGGGTAAACCTACAATCTCCCATCCACTCGTCAAGATTTCTCTTGAAGAGGGTCATTGAGGAGCTCTGCCTAACATGGATTGGGATTTTGTTCCAGAGTGAGGGGAGCCTCTGGGATATGAATCTGTCCCTCCAGCATGTCCTATTTATTTCTGTGCTGAGGTTTAAGTCCCTGGAGTGTGTGGCTCTAAGGGATTTGGATTTCCTGAGGTGGAGCATGTCCATTAATTCTGGTTTGGACATGGCTTTATACATCAGGCACAGATCGCCTCTGAATAGGCGGTAAGCAACTGAGTAGAGCGGGAGTTTCTTTAGCCTAACTGCGTAGGGCATCTGTTTGAGTCCCTTGATCTTCTTGGTGAGGTACTTTTGGGGTCTTTCCAGTTGCTGCAGATGTCGGGTAAGTTACATCCCAAATGGGACATTGTATTCAATTATGGGCCTGATGAGTGATGAGTAGAGGGGCACAATGACCTCTCTTGATCTAGATGTGAACCATTTCGTGATAAGGTGAGCTATATAGAAGGTCTTTCTAACCACTTTGGCAATGTGATTGTCAAAGGAGAGATTACTATCTACTAGGATCCCCAAATCCCTAATTACTTTTTCTGTACTTAATCGATTACCACCTATGTGGTAATTTGTGGGCACTTTGTTTTTCCCAAAGGGGATGACTATGCACTTTCTGGCATTTAGCTTTAGGCCATGGCTCTGGCACCAGTTATCTGTCTCTGTGAGACCCTTTTGGAGGATGCTTGTGTCAGTCGGTGAGTCGATTATGGCACCCAGTTTGCAGTCATCTGCGAACTTGGTCAGCCATAGTCCTCCCGTGTTAGCCTGTACCTCAGAGAAATATATACCGAACAAGAGAGGTCCCAGGACTGAGCCTTGTGGGATGCCACTTGTAACTGGTTTAGAGTCTGACATGGCACCTACAATTCTGACCATGTGGGTTCTATCCCTGAGCCAGTTTGCAACCCATCTTGTGACATAGGGGTTGATATTTAAGCTGGTGAGCTTATTTATGATGCTCGAGTGGGGTATTGTGTCAAAGGCTTTTGAGAGGTTCAGGTAGGCTGTGTGGACTACCTTCCCTTCATCTATGGCCTTGGTGACTGTTTCAAAGAAGTCGACCAGGTTCAAGAGGCAAGATCTTCCCTTAACAAAACCGAATTGGGTAGGATCCAGTGTTTGGAGGCCCCCAGTGTCTTTGTTTATGAGTTCCATGATGATACGCTCCATAGCTTTGCAGACCAGGCTAGTCAGGCTTATAGGGCGATAGTTTCCGGGGTCCGTTGTGGCACCACCTTTGTGGAGTGGGACCACTGTTGCTGTACACCATTCCTTGGGTACATATCCTGTAGTAAGGCAGAGATTGAACAGTGACTTTATGTGAGGGTTCAGTTCTTCTTGGAGCTCGTGTAAGACACAGCCCGAGACACCGTCCGGTCCCATTGATGCTGTGTTTTTTGCTTTGGAGAGGGCAGCTCTCACCTGTGCATCTGTGATGTCAGGGAGGCTACACTCTGTTGGGATAGACATTTGCTCTTTTGGGGGGAAGGGGGGGGTTTGAACTGAACCTGTCTGACAGGAAGTTGGCAATGTCTGTGGGTTCAGTGTATTTTTTTGTCATTTTGCACTAACTCAGAGCATATCTGGGAGTTGTCACCCAGGTTCCTGACATAACTAAAGAAGGCCTTGTGATTATCTTTAGCGTCTTGTGCAATTTTTCTTTTGAAGCTGGCCTTAGATGATTTTATGAGGGATCGTAGTTTCTTACTAGTACTGATCAGAGATGTCTTCCCTTTTTGGGATTTTGCTCTATCATGTAGTAGCTTCCTCCTTCTGTTGTATAGCTTATTTATGGCTGGGGTCCAACAGACAGGTCTCCTGCCTTTGGAGGAGTGAGTCTTGGTTTTATTTGGGATAGCACGATCCATGCATTCCTGTAGGTGTCCATAGAATGCGTTTGTAAAGGATTCTGTGGTTTGGGCCGTATTTTCCACTGGCTTGGGGGCTTTGAAGGATTCCACTTCAGTTTTGAGAAGTGTGAAGTTTGCTTTTGAGAAGTTCTTCACCGTGATTTCCTTGGCTGGGGTTGGGGACAAGATATGGATGTCCAGTGAGATTAATTTATGGTCAGATCTTACTAATGAGGGGTATACCTCTGGTATGGAACATAGAGTCCCCATGTTGGTGATGATCAGGTCCAATATGTTTTCCCCTCTTGTGGGAGTGGTGACCAGTTGTTCCATAGCATTTGAGTTTATAAATTCTAGGAACCGTTGGGCGTTGATATGTATGGTAAACCTGTGAAATTGCTACATTGTTGCCTTATTGACTGGTAAAAGTATAGTCCAACTAGTTACACTGCTGCTACTGTATATTCTGTTTCTGTAAGTTAAACATACATTGTAAAGTGCAGAATGATATTTATGGTAAACTGGTGAAACTGCTACAAATGTTGCAATATTGTCTGGTAATAGGATATTCTAACTAGTTATACTGGCTGCTGCTGAGTAAGACTGGTTGCAGAGTCTGAATGTATTTCTTTTGATGACTTCTAATAGGCTGTGTTCACTTGCTCTGCTTTATGTACAATATTTATGATGGTTTTGCTTATTCTGATGTCCTTATTTTATTGCTTTTCATCTTACTTTCTTTTCTTTTCTCTTCTTTGCAACTTTTATAGCCACTGAGGACCTGATCGCTTTGCCCCTCCCCCCACTTGTGTGAGCAAGGAATCCTCTCACTCCAGCTAAAAGCAAAGAAAACTCTTACCAGCAATCACCCAAAAATAGTTGGCAGCCCCTGGTTTAACTCCAGGAACCTTGTTGTTGCTGCTTGTGTAGTGTAGGTGCTAGCTTTTGTAACTACTGTTATGCCTTGTTAAAATCTGTTACAGTCAGCTAGAGTGCATACTCCAGGAGCAACAGCTGCAAACATTCTTCCTCTTAGCCCACCCCCACCCCTTTCATTCCATTTCACAGTTGATAATTTGTTGTATGTTAAGGTATTTAGCCCCTCTCAATAGTCATAGCCTTCAGTCCCTCTTCCTCAATACTTGTTCTTCACTAAACACCGAACAAGAGGTGGAAAGTATCCAGCTGATTTTATCTTTAGCTCCATTGTGTGCAGCAAACAATGAGCAAAGGGGAATTCATATATAAAAGAGAATAAAATCTGCCATTGCAGACTAGTAAGCAGCATACAACATCTACCTGTAGTGTATTCCTACACATAGTTTTTCTTGGAGAAACCTTCCAGTCCTTGAACAAGGGTGCCTGTATGTTTACCTTATTTCCTTGGCTGTCCTTGATAATTAGCTAGGTTTAGCAGAGTCCCTTGGATTGTCCCTTGCTACTTCAAATTCCAATTGAAGGTTTCCCTCCCTTCCCCCACCCCCGTGATTGCTCAGGTACAACACACCAAAGGATTTAAAAACCCTGGATGCCATATTTGCTCTAATTGCAGCTGAAAGCCCTCCAGGTGTAGCATCTCTAGTAAGTGTCCCTGGACTAGCTGATAGTTGTTTTTAGCTAAGTTCTCTCTAGAAGGTGTAGCCCTGCTCTGTTCACTCTGCTCACTTCACTCCTCTGCCACCCCCATTCCCACCGACCCCCATATCATTACCTTTATACCTAACCATACAACCACACTCCCTCACATCCTCCCAAATCCCACATTCCTCTACTTCCTGTTCTCATACTACCTCCCTTCTTTGCTTCTCCCCACACTTACCTACTATCCACTACCATAGACTACTATACCTTACTCCCACCCCTTCCTCTCATCCTCTGTTCTACATCCCATAAGGTGACATGTCTCTTACAACTCAAACTATACTCTTACTTTCTCTACTCCTTATACTCTATCACCTCACCTCCTATCACTCACAATTACCTACTCCCTATTTCCATCCCTCAAACACCACTCTTAACTCAAGTACTACACCACAACCCTATCTACTAATTTGTTCCTCCATCCTTCCCCCCACCACTCCTATTCCTAAAATAAAAATACCCCCCCCCCTTAAAACAAAAAAGCAAAGTCTACTTACTCAAATTAAAACCCCATTACAAACCTCTACTTCTGTCTGGTGACATTCATCCTAACCCAGACCCTACAGACACTACCCTGAACAATAGGCCCCTGTATCTAACCCTGCCAATCCCTCCAACCCACAAAAACAAGTACAATTCTGCTCTATCAATGTCAGGAGCCTTGTAAATAAAGTTCAAGAACTCCATGCTTGGATAGCTAACTATACTCCTGACATAGTTACCCTAACTGAAACATGGTTAAAACCACACCATCTGGACATTGAAATCATCCCTCCTGGCTATAATATCCTTAGATTAGATCAACCTAAAAGAAAAGGAGGAGGAGTCTCCATACTGTATTCTAATTGTCTCTCCAAAATCAGTCCCGCTCTAGACTTACCCTCCTTCTCACCAGCTGAACTCCTACTGATCAACTTCAAACTTAACAGTTTCAACACCATAACTGTCGCAGCAATCTATATTCCCCCTGGTGATTATATTGACATACTTGAGAACATCTTATCTCACCTCTCATATACCATCCACAATGAAATAATTATAATGGGAGATGTAAATATTGATTGGCTTACAATATAAGCTCCCAACACTACTTCCTGTATAAACCTACATGAGTTTGAGCAGCTAATCACAACCCCAACCTACATTAATAAATCTCACCTACCTAGCTCTCTTCTTGACTGGATATTGGTCTCCCACCTTCAAAACTATCATAACTCCCAAACCCTTCCAAATGCCCTCAGCGACCACTGCCCTATAACAGTTACCAGACATACTCCCCGTCTTACTAAACCTAACAAATTTATTACCACCCGCTCACGTTCTCATTTCTGTCCTAACTCCTTTATTCACCAACTCTCCAAAATTAACTGGTCTTACCTCACCACTCTTCCTTTAGATGAAGCTGTCTACTCCTTCAACACTACATTCCTAAACATTCTTAACTCCATTGCTCCTCTTCGCACAATTAGAATCAAATCTAATACTGCTCCTTGGCTCACTAAATCTACCAGAAACCTCATGAAAGACCGGGATAGGATTTGGAAAATGTGGACTAAAGCTAGGACCCCTTCACTTCTTCAGAAATATAAAGAACTCAGAAATAAAATTTAAAAAATCATCCATTATGACAAAATAAACTTCTATGCCAATCCTCCCTCTACTCTTAAATCAGACCCAAAGAAATTCTGGAGCTCTATTAAACAGAGTCTTCATCCAGGGAACCCTTCCTCTCCTAACCCATGTCCCAGTGCAACACCTGAAGACATAGCCAACAAATTTAACAATCACTTTATAAACTCAGTAACCTCCATAATAAATTCTCTCCCCCCAGAAACAACACTAGCACCCCCACAAACTCTATACCTCTTCCAAACCCTCCTAACTCCTTCTCTCTAAAAGCAGTATCAACTAACTATGCAAAATCATTGCTCTCTAAACATAAAGCTTGCTCCCCATCTGTTGACAAGCTACCCTCTTACTTCCTGCAGATTGCCTCTGAACCTCTTGCCTATCCTATATCCATCTTAATCAACTGATCCATTTCTGAATCCTATGTCCCTACTGTATGGAAGAATTTCTTTACTCTACCCATTCACAAAGGGGGCAACTTCTCAGACATACCCAACTTCAGACCAATTGCCATTCTCTCTCCACTCTCAAAAATCCTAGAGAAATGCATTCACAAGCAGGTAATGCATTATCTTCACCAGGTAAACCTTCTCACACCCACACAGCATGGTTTCCATCCCAAGCATAGTACAACTACTGCACTCATATCATTCATCAACATAGTCTCCCTAGCTCGTGATAACTATAAACTTGTCTCATGCCTATTCCTTGACCTTTCTAAAGTCTTTGGCACTGTCTCTCACCCACTCCTCCTAGATAAACTCACTAACTTACATTTCTCTTCCCCTACTATCTCCTGGTTCTCCAGCTATCTCTCAACCCACCAGCAATCAGTTAAATGGCTCTCTGCACTATCCCCCTCTCTCACTGTACAAATGGGAGTCCCCCAAGGGTCCATACTTGGATCACTACTCTTTAATATTTCACCAACTTGCTCTACTCCTCTTGTCCCCAGTCATCTCTTGTGCAATATGCTGATGACTCAACTGTTATAACCATTGCTGACAACCCAATTGACCTCCACTCAACTACCCAGGCATCCTTCCACACCATTGAGACTTGGCTTAGTGATACAAAAACTAATACTTAATCCAAAAAAAACTAAGCTCCTACTCTTCCTGAAACATCATCACACTCAAAATTACATTTATCATCTTATCCTGCAACAACACTATCATCTCAGCTGAATCTTGTACTAAATTGCTAGGTGTTACAATAGATGATCAGCTTAAGTTTGATCTCCATATTACTAACTCGGTAAAAAGAACTCATCAGAAACTTGGACACCTTTTCCGTAGCAAGAAATACTTAACTAATACTGCCTGAATAACTCTCTCCCAGGCTTTATTACTCCCAACACTCCTGTACAGCTGCACATATTCACAAACCTAAATTCTACACTTATTTCCAAGCTTGAAACTACCTATAATAAGATCACCAGATTTGCAGCTAACCAAACCTACAAGTCACACCATTGCTTAGCACTACAGCAACTAGACTGGCTAGTATTCCCTCAGCTGCTCCAACTATACCAACTACAAATCATCCACTCTATTTTCTATCTACCCTCCTTCTTCCACAGCCTGTCCACTATCATATCCAAATATTCCCCTGCTAGGACACTACACAGCTCAAATCAAGAATTATTAGACATCTACAAACCCAAAACCAAAATAGGCTGCCTTCTCTATAACTATAACCCAGCTATATCCTGGAACCAACTCCCCTTGGAAATAAAATCCCTCCAGCATAGTAAAAGATTCAAATTAGCCACAAGGAAATACCTAAAAACAAAGTGATCTTGCCACTGTAGCCAACCACCATGAAACCACCATCCTTTCACCTATTTCACCACCTCACTCTTAATGTATCTCTAACACTATTCCCCTGCCTCTTCTACCTCTTCCCTTCCTGTATCTCCAACCACTCTTAATTTTTACAGTCTCAAAACAACCTACCTGTCTAGTCTGTCTCCTATACTCTACCTCCCCTATAATCTACCTCCCCTACATCTCCTACTAGCCATTCCTACTTTCATTTCTTGTTTCCCAACTCCTATACAACTATATCCTATCCACTTTAAATAAGCATCTGCCTAACTATTAACTCATTTTGCTCTAAACAGCTAAAATAATATTGTAACTAGTCACCTTTTCTTCTGCTAATTGTTTAAAACCTTGTTTGTAACAACTCACATACTTGTCTGCCAATTGTTAACACTCTGTATAACTGAATTGCCTGAGGAGCTTTTTTTCTCTCCAGGTCTCTGCTTGTAAGATCCTATAGCTGATTGTTACTACTTTGTTACTAACATTTAATAAATTGTTTTCTACTCCAGAGGAGCTTTTCTCCCCGGGTCTCTGCTGAAAATGAGCCAAAAGCTCAGCCAGACTAACCCGGTTAACAAATGTAAAAATAACACCAATGCAATTTTTTACTTGAAATAAATCACATTAAGTGCATAAAATTGTAGCCTTAAGTTAGACCACAAGATGTCTGTCTCCTTGAAGATGTAGATCTGTGCACGTGTAAGCCATCCTGACCCATTTCTTTGGACTACCAGGCTATCAATATTCCAGATAGAAATTTTATATATTTGTAATATTCTTAAACATTGTCAACCCATAGGTCATTCCCTAAAAAGCTACAATATAGGTCTGCTGCCAATTCTTCCCTTTCTTGTGATTAATCCTTGTTTAAAAGTATACTAAACATAATTCCATGTATGTATAGAATTGTAAACATTGTAAAAAACTTCCTTTACAGTCATTTCTTGCTAGTTACCATTTAAATGTCTGAGATGTCCTCCACCTTTTCCCATTTTGTAGTGAAACAATGGTGTCATGGAAGAATGGGCTCCCCTCATCAATCTAAACTAGTAAGTATAGGGCACAATAGACTAGCCTTATAGTTAAGAAAAAGGTGTCACATTCATTGTTTTGTTACAAACCAAAGAGGACAGAATAACGTCAATCAGACTTCAAGGCAAGCCATTCAAAATTATTGTGATACAAGTTTATGCTCCAAACTTAGACACCAAACAGTAGGAGGTCTACAGGCTTTTATGAAGCTCTGCAGCATTTTCTGGCTATAGAAACAGAAAAAAAATATTACTTTCATTATAAGTGATTGGAGTGTTAATGTTTGTAGCTAGGAAATAGCTGAAACATTGAGCAAGTTTGATCTTGGTGTACAAAGTGAAGTAGTATATACACTAATATACTTCTGTCAAGATAACCCCCTGGTTATATCAAACACTGTCTACCAATGACCAGACAGATGAATTTATACATGGATATCAATGTACAGCCAATATTTGAAATCAGATTGCACATATACCTTGCAGTTAGAGATGGAAGTGCTCTATTTAGTCAGTAAAACAAGACCTGGAGCTAACTGTCGTTCATATATTCAGCTTCTCATCACAAAATTTAGAATCAAATTAAAGAAAGCAAGAAAAGCCACAAGTAAGCTAGATATGAGCTCAGGAATATTCAAATGAAGTTGTTGTGGAGGTGAGGAAGAGATTTAAGGTATTAGATCTGGTGGAAATGTGCTTCTATAACTATGGATAGAAGCTAGTGGTATTGTCCTGGAGGCAGCAGCAAAAATACTCCAAATGGAAAGGAGATTAAGAAGGCCAAATAGTTGCATGTGGAGCATTTAACAGTGGACAATGAAAGCAGGACATCAGAAGGCAATAGAGATGGAAAAGTGTGTTAAACTGAATGCAAAGTTACACAGAATAGCAAGAAGAGATAAGAAGGCAAACTTAAATGAGCCATGCAAATAGTGGGAAGAGTATAATAGAATGGAAGGCCAAGACATCTCTTAAAAAAGACTGGCTGGATTAAGGGAACTTCCAAGGAAATGGACATGATAAAGGATAAATATGGGAGGGTTGCCAGAAATATACATAAGAACTGTAGAAGAAGGACCCTAACATCACTGATAAATATGATGATCTGCTCCTGATCTAGAACCAGATATCCTGAAGTATGAACTCAACTAAACACCTGCATGAAGTGATGGAATTTTTACTGAACTGTTTAAAATCTTCCAAAATTATGCTGTCATAGTACTGTACCTAATCTGCCAACACAGTTGGAAAACACACTAGCAGCCATTGGTTGGAAAAGGTCAATTTATATAACAATGGTATAAAAAGGACAGTGGTAAAGAGTGCTCAAATTATTGAACAATTTTACTTATTTCATATGCTTGCAAGGTAATGCTTAAAGGTCTGCTAGCTCAAATTCATCAGTATACATACAGAGAAATGCCATATGTATGAGCTTGCTTTAGAGGACATTAAGGCACTAAATATCAAACTGCCAACATCCACTGAATAATACAGAAAGCAAGGGAATTCCAGAAAAAACTGCTATTGCTTTATCATCATCATCTCTAAAACGTTTAATTGTGTGGACCATAACACATTCTGGTGAGTTCATAAAGAAATGGGAATACCAGGCCACATGGTTACCTTTGAAGGAATCTGTATGCAGACCGAAAACCAACAGGAGAACCAAATGTTGTTTACTTGATTTGTTCAGAACTGGGAAAAAGAGTCTGGTTAGACAACATTTTCAACCTATTTATTTTATTTGCAGACTGTATCATGCAGAATGGTAGGTTAGATGAATCAGATGCTGTAATTAAAATTACTGGGAGAAATACTAACAACTTCAGGCATTCAAATTATACCACCCTGATGACTGAAAGCAAGGAGAAGTTGGAGTGTTGATTAACTGAAATTAGAAATTTCCACAGCTGGTTTGCTGATCAACATTAAAAAACAAAGATGGTGCCAGTGTAGCTAGTGAGGTGTGCGCATTGCTTCAGTCCACATCATTTTTTATTTCTTTTGAGCTAGCTGAAGTGCTGGTCTGGAGTTACTACAGGTTGGGAATGTGAGTGAAATCAGTGTCATTGCATCTAATGGAAGTTTAATGACAACAGTATGACTGTTTTGGTTTGGCTGAGGTTCATTATAAATCTTATGGCTAGGGATCTTAATGTGTTGCTAACATTTCTTTCACAAAATAGCTTGAGACAGCACTCTGGCTATACAAGACTAGTTTTGTGTGCAGTTTATTATGTCAAGCTGGTAAACTACAACAATGATTGGACTTCTGTTGTATGAGAGTGAAAGGGCAGGCATTTAAATACATTTTGCCAGCTGGATGTTTTGTGAAATACTGAGAATGCATGCTCGATTAGAAGTGACATTCTCACCATAAAGCAATGCAAAGCAGTAGTAAAGTGTAACTATGGTAACTTTGGTAGTACAATATTAATTCTGAATAGGTAATCTATATCTGTCATGAGCTTTTAGGACACTATATTTCTTGTTTTGGGGTTTGAGTTATGTTTTTCATGCTATTTGAACTTTAAATTTAACTTTAAATTTTATTTGAGCTTTAAAACTTACTGGCTATGTCCTTGTTCCAAACCCGACTAGATTCTCCTCTATAGTCTGTAATCATGTTACACTGCCTAGTCAGTTTGTCAACACTGTTTTAAAAATGTATGATTATATTACATGCTTGCTCAACTGGAGCCTGTAAACTGTGTGTAACCTGTAATCATTTTATGAGTTTTACTGTATGTTCTACCTTGGAGCTTTTCTTCCCGGGCCTCCGCTGAAAATGGACATGTATCCAGTTGGACTATCCCGGTCAACAAATGTAAAATAAAATAAATAAATAAAATTTGCTAACATTGTAAGCATGCTACCTGTTGTAACAGTAGGGGCCTTATAATGAGGATATTTTCATACTTGACTATCCCCTTGATGGATGGCATTGGACATATAAATTATATCTAATCTTGGTCTACCATTATTCTGCAGTGGGAAAGTGATTAAATTTAAGTATATGCAGTCAACTGCATGTTTTTTTAAATATTGCGACTTGATACTTTTTATAGATGCGCAACAAAGATTAGCTGTGATTGCCCATAAGTAGCAGATTTTAGCAAATTGTAAAAGCATGTTTATTTCTGAGCTGTAATATGGCATTATCTTTCTTTGAGCTTGCAATTTCCATAGGCTGGAATTGCAAAAGCTTAATAATGCATACAGAGCAGTTTGTATAGTCTTTGCTACGTACCACATTGCTATAGCTACCGTTATTCAATGTAATCTTAACAGTATTTGTAGAGCTGAGTGTGTGATGTGTCTTTAAGAAGCAAATGACGGATGTGCATATATTAATAGCAGGCACATGCTGTACCTAATGCCATTTTGAAAGTACAGCCAGAGAGTAAGCATGTAAGAATGAATGTAGGTAGTTTGTATATAAGTTACCTAAGTTAAAAGTTAATAAGCTTCAGTTGTAATGTGTTTGTACATAATAGAGCTGCTTGAACAGAATCCACAAAGACTCATCTATTACATCTTGACTAGACGAGCGACATGGTGTCAGAACCGAGATTCCAGATATTGATATTCGGAGCCATGAGGTGCAGAGATAACAGTGAAGGTAAATTGAGAGAAACAAGCACGAAAAAGAGCCAGAAAAGAACCAAAGATATGAAAACTTGCACAAACAGTTGACTTTATAAAACAGATAAAACAGACCATTACAAGGGCACAAACCACATTATTAAACAAATGAGAGGCACAAAAGGTTTATTAATTAAATGAAATGTTTAAGATTAAGATAGTTGATAAAATGAGCATGTTTAAAGCAAAACAAGTGTTTGAAGCAAAACGAGCATGTTTAAAACAAATATATTTAAAGCAAAATGGACATGTTTAGAGTAAAGCGAGCACAAGAAAAGTATAACAGGCATGAAAAGAGATTGAACGAGCAAAACGAATATAATAAGGGCAAAAAGGGCACATTAAGGGTAAATAAAGCAAGGCAACTGCATGTTTTTTACCAAAGTGCTGTGTTTTGGCATAACTATGACTTTGTACTGTATCAAGGGCATAACTAGAATTATTCAAAGTATCTCAAAGTGTGTAAAAGTGCTTACAGTGTGTGCCTATTACTGTGCATGTATTCTGAAGAGTTATTCGTGTGCAAAGTATAACTATTTCATAAAGTACAAAGTACAGCCATTTCAAAAACTTTCTTGCGCTGAGTGTGTCTATTCACAAAGTACAGCCATTACAGAGTGTTTCTTGCACTGTAAAGAATTATCTAGCAAAGTACTGCCATTTTGGGGAAGCTTCAGTGTGCTGTGTACTGTTTATTTGCAAAGTGTAGTTACTTCAAAATGTTTCTTACCCTGATCTTCTTCTGCCCAGTTCATTTGCACAGTTCAGTTATTTGAGGTGTTTCTTACACTGATGAGGTGATTTCTTGCTGTTTGGCAATTTTGAGAGTATTACAGTGCCTGAGAGACTTATTTCGCAAAGTTCAGTTATTCAGGGGCTTGTTGTGCCACTGGGCAAAGTTATAAGTACTGGCATAAATTTCTGGCATATGTGTATGTGTGTGTATTTGTGCATATTTGCTAAACCCTTCACTGGTATGTGTTAATATGGCAGATTGATTTTGAAAGCCCTCACCGCTTGCATTTGATCAAAATATTGCAGAGAATTGGAGAATATTTGAGCAAGAGTACAATATTTTTATACAAGCAGTTCATTCTGACAAAGATGCACACACCAGGGCATTCAGTTTGCTAAACTTAGCTGGGTCAGAGGCCATTGAATGAGAGCATTCATCTGTATGTGCATCAGCAGTATATGAGGGAGAAGGTGTTATATTGTTGTACAGGCTGAATCAAGGGAAGACGTCAAGTGTTTGAAGCATAAATTCAGGGAAATGTGCAACCCCAGACAAATATTACATTAGAGAGGCATTTGTTTTACACAAGAGATCAGAAACCAGGGGAAACTTTTGCAGCTTATATCACTGACCTGAGAAACAAAGCTAAAACGTGTTGGTCTGGTGACTTAAAAGATGAGTTAATAAAGGACAGGCTTGTGTGTGATATTAACAGTGCTACTATGAGAAAGATTTTGCTTCATGACAGTGATTTAACATTGAGTAAAGCCATTGACACACAAGTATGCTTGCAAGTGACAAGAGCATGGTTTCAGCAGGCTCCAGAGCAAATGTAGATAGCATGCAACATGTGGCGAGCAGAAGCAAGCCTAAGCACATGGCAGACACAGCCCCTGCTGGTTTACCAGGGACACTACATAGTTTTCCATCATGTTCTAAGACTAGTTCAATTAAAGGAGCATGCACAGTGCAGAACAAAGGTTTCTTTTGTAAATCAAGTAAGCCTCACACAGTTACAATGAAGGGTCACTCAAAAAAGAAAATTGATCAAGTAGAATTGCAGCAATCTACTTTCTATGTAGATGGTGTATCAGTAATTGGTGAAAAAGCTGATGCAGTGAATTTGTTGACAAAGAACGGAGTGTTTTGTACTGTCCACATCAATGGTAAATCTACCGAGCTCAAAGCAGACACTGGTTCAAATTGTAATGTTATATCAGCAGACACATTTGCTAAGGTGAGAACTAACAAACAGCTGAATATAGCTAGTAGTGTGAAACATGTTGCTTATGGAGGTGAAGAAATTCAAATCGAAGTCGCAGTAGTGCTTTCATGTTATTTGGCTAGAAACTGTTACAGTTTGTTATTCTATGTAGTCCGAAGACCTGTGCAGTCATTACTGGGCCTCAGAGATAGTTTGATAATTAATCTGCTTTCTTTTACCAAAGAAGTTCATCATATAAGCGCATATCCTAGTTCCAAGCTCTCTGAAGCCATTTTCTCAGAGTATGCTGATGTTTTCAATGACAAGCTGGGGAAACTTGAAGTTGTGTATTCTATGAAGTTAGACCCAGAGGTCAGTCCAGTAGTCAGATCAGCAAGAAAAGCTACAATAGCTATGCAAGATAAAGTCAAAGATCAGTTGGATAAAATGGTGCAGCAGGTGTAATTTGTCCAGTTACAGAACCAACTGAATGGGTGTTGTCCATGGTAGCAGCCCACAAAAAAGGTTCAGACAAAATCAGAATATGTATTGACCCAAGAGATTTGAACAAGTCATTAAAGAGACTGCATCATCCAATGTGTACAGTCAAAGAGGTCACAGTCCTAATACCGAATGCCATTGTTTTTTCTGTCTTGAATGCAAAAAGTTCATTTTGGCAAGTGATGCTTGATCACAAATCTTTATTACTGACAACTTTTGGTACCCCGTTTAGCAGATATAGATTCCTGAGGATGCCGTTTGGAATAAATTCTGCAAGCAAAATCATCCAACATGCAATGGAGCAAATTTTTTCAGGTTATCCTTGTGCCATAATAGTAGATGATTTATTGGTAGGAGGCAATGGTGAAGCAGAGCATGACAGAAACCTTAAGAGAGTTCTAGACAGAGCACATGAAGTGAACTTAAAGCTCAATCCTCTAAAGTGCAAATTCAGGCTACCAGAAGTTACATATGTAGGTCACTTATTTATCAGCTCTGGCATAAGACCAGACCATCTAAGCGAGCAGCTATCCTTGAGATGTCAGCCCCAGATAATATTCAAGCTCTACAGCATTTCCTAGGTATGGTCAACTATTTAGGCAAGTTCATACCAGACTTCAGTGAGTTGACAGTGCCTTTAACAGAACTAATGTGCAAAAATGTTACATGGTCTTATTTGAACAGCACCAGAAAGCATTTGAAGACCTTAAGCAGAAAATTGCCACCCCACCTACATTAAGATACTATGATGTCAATAAACCAGTCACTCTTTCCTGTGATGCTTCAAAATTTGGTCTTGGTGCAGTTATTCTTCAGGAAGGCAGACCAGTAGCCTATGCATCTAGAACACTTACCAAACTAATATGCAGTATGCTCAAATTGAGAAAGAACCTTTGGCAATAGTATTTGCATGTTCAGGGTTTCATGATTACAACTATGGTCGAGCTATTCAGATTGAAACTGATCACCAACCTCTAGTTAGTATTCTAAAGAAGCTTATGCATTCAGCTCCAGCAAGATTACAAAGAATGATGCTCAAATTGCAAAAGTACAACTTCAGAATGGTCTACACAAAAGGTAAACTTCTTTATCTGAATGATACCTTATCCAGATCATTCAGAAATACAATGAAACAGCTTGATGTAGAGAATTTTGACTTTGACGTCATGGCAGTGCATAATTTTTCTACCATGAGACTTGATGAGCTGAGAGATTATACAAAGACTGATCCAATTTTGCAGAAGCTCAACCACTACATTGATGCTGGATAGCTGTCAAAGCAATCTAGTGTACCACCTGAAGTGCAAACCTATTTTCTATACAGAGATGAGATGTTGATGGAAGATGACATTATTTTCAAAGGTCCTAAAATTGGTGTTCCTGTTTCCTTACAACATGAATATATCCAGATTTTGCATCGTGGTCACCAAGGTTCTAAATTTACCAAAAGAAGGGTGAGAGAACTAGTATTTTGGCCTTCACTAGTAAAAGACATTGATATGATAAAGTATGTACTCCTTGTTCAGTATGCAATAGTACTAAACCACATTTGCAAAGAAAACCACTTCAGCTAATTCAAGTTCTTGAGCTACCTTGGTCAACAGTAACCACTGACATATTCGAGTGGAACAATCAGTATTACTTAGTACTGGTAGACTCTTATTCAAATTGGTTTGAAATTGACTTACTACCTAATCTAACATCCACTACTGTTATTACCAAATTGAAACATCATTTCTCAGTCCATGGTAGTCCACATAAAGTTATTTCTGACAATGGAACTCCACTTATTAGACAGTTGTTTCAGAAATTTACAAGACAATGGGACTTTGTACATGTTACTAGTAGACCAGAATATCTACAGTCAAATGAACTAGATTAATGTGCAGGGCAGAGTGCAAAGCAATTACTTGAAAGGTCAAAGTGTGACAATACCAATGTCTTTTTAAATTTACTTAATCTCAGAAACATGCCCTGTGACGATATACATGGCTGACCTGTTCAGAGACTTCTATCCAGGCAAACCAATAAAACAATGCCTATTATTTCCAGTTTATTGAGGGGTCTATATTAAAAGCATGAACGTTTACATACCCAAATACCTAAACACCAACACATATTCCCTGAACCACAAATACACCGAACTCCCTAAACCACGAAATTCAAAAACTCGAACCGTCATAGTTGTCCCACCCCATCGCCCGCTACATACTACCTACACAAACAAACTAGGCTCAACAGCTTAGGAACACCACTAAATCAGCCATTACCCAGGATAAAAAACAGTACTTCTGCCACCTTCAGAATAAGCACCAGCATAATCCAAAGAAGTTCTGGGCAGGATTTAATAATCTTCTCCATCCAGGTAAATCCACCACCCCCACCCCTGAGAAACTAATTGGGAAAGACCCAGAAGATATAGCCAACACCTTTAACTCTTTTTTTACTGAGACCATCCAGTCTCTAGCTAGTCAGTTAACTACCTCCTCAACTCCCTCCTCCCATAAGAATAACTCTGCTCCTCCCTCCTTTAGCCTAGAACCGGTTTCCACTGCCTATATTTGCACCCTCTTAAAAAAGTGAAACCAACTACCCTAGCAGCAGATCACCTCCCAGTGGAATACTTACAAATTGCGTCTGACACAATCGCCTATCCCATATCAATCCTAATAAACAGGACTATAACTGAAGCCACCATCCCCTCTATTTGGAAAGTTTCTTACATTATCCCTCTTCATAAAGGAGGTAACTCCACGGAAACTTCCAACTACAGACCAATAGCAATACTGTCTCCTCTAGCTAAAATTATGGAAAGATGTGTTCACAAACAACTACTACACTATCTAACCCTTCATAATCTCCTGTCTAAATGCCAGCACGGCTTTCGCCCTCATCACAGTACAACCACTGCTCTACTCTCCTTCATTGACTCCATCAATAACAACCGCAATAACAAACTAATATCCTCCGCCCTCTTTCTGGATCTATCAAAAGCCTTCGACATGGTGAATCACCAGCTCCTCCTCTCCACCCTAGAAAGCCTACATCTTGACAACCTAGCCCTAAGCTGGTTCAAGGCTTATCTCTCTGGTAGGCTACAAGCTGTCCAGTGGCAAAACAGACTACCTGACCTGTTCCCAAACACCATTGGTGTTCCTCAGGGCTCGATACTTGGTCCCCTTCTTTTTTCCATCTTCATTAACGATCTCCACTCTGTCATCCCTAAAGCCACCTGCATTCAATACGTGGATGACTCAACCCTGATCTGTTCTGACGTCTCTCTCCCAAAACTACAAACAACTACTCAACACTGTTTTACTATAGCTGAAAAATGGTTCTCCGATCTGAAACTCATACTCAATCCATCATAAACCAAACTACTTCTATTTTTCCCCACCATAACCACACCACTAGATAAAGAACTTCCTATTCCAAATAATATCTCCTTTCATGTTGAATCCATCAATGGCACTATCATTGACCCTGTCTCTAGCACCAAACTATTAGGTGTCACCATTGACCACAAACTCAAATTTGACTTTCACATCAGCCACACCATTAAAACTGTTACCAAGAAACTCGGGTCCCTGTATACAATAAAAAACTACCTTACCCCGAATACCAAACTCACTATCGCTCGAACACATCTCCTCTCCACCCTCTTGTATGCCTCCCCAGTACTCTCCTTTCTTAAAAAGCGTGAACTCAATATGCTTACTGTTGCCTACAACCACATCGCCAGATTTATTACAGGAACTCCATATCGAACTCACCACTGCCTTAACCTTAAGAAAATTGGCTGGTTAGAATTGCCCAACCTTCTCAAACTTAACCAACTCACTGAAGCTTTTAAAATAATAAACCACCCAGATAGAACTCCATCACTGAGTAGTATACTGATTCCCCTATACCAACCTTAACTGCCTTCGATCGTCAAACAGTGTTCAAATACTCACCATTAAAGCAAAGAATATGGGCGATGCTCTTTATGCTAATTCCATTGGAAAGCCTTGGAATTCCCTTCCAAACCACATAAGAAATATGACTTCACTTAATCAATTCAAAAATAATCTCAAAGAATATCTTAAGTCACACTGGCTGTGTCCCTGTACTGAACCAGACTAACCTAGTGACTCGCTCCTCTCAATCCTCCACCCCCCCTCAGACTTCAATTCCTTTAATTCTGGTCCCTCTATGTTATCATCTCAACCTTATAATTGAATATTTAAATGTTTTTATAATCAAAATGTATAGCCTGCTGCAATTGTTTTTTTCTCATCCTATGTTAATCCTACCTCTTATGCGTGTAAATGTATAATTGTCATGTCATTATGTTGGAGCTTTTCTCCCCGGGCCTCTACTGAAAAAGGACATGTATCCAGCTAGACTAGCCCAGTCAACAAATGTAAAATAAAATAAAATAAATAAATAAAAATAAACTAAATAAACCACATACATACACTAACCAAAACCCTACTTCTAACCCTAAACTAAACCCTACTTCTAACCCTACACTAAATCTTGCATATACCACCATGTATGCACTTACCTTAACCCGCACCCTAACCCTAAGATCCGTAACTATCGCACACTTACCTTAAGAAGCTATACCCAAACAAACTAAATAATCCACACACATACACTTAACAAAACCCTACTTCTAACCCTACACTAAATCTCACATACATTACCATCTATGCACTTACCTTAACCCGCACCCTAACCCTAAGGTCCGTAACTATCATGCACTTACCTTACGGAGCTATGCCGCAGAAGGTTCCAACCATAATGATTCGACGTTTCGAATTTCGTGCTTCAGGACGATCAATGTTTTCGTGGTTCGATGAAGACGTGTTGGTGTTTAGGTATTCGGGTACGTAAACGTTCGTGCTTTTAATATAGACCCTTATTGAGGCCTAAAGCTAAAAACAACAGAACCATCAGATCCCAATTATTCAAAAAGGATTCTATCTAGAAGTCCAGTTATGATAGATCAAGCAGATTTCTTCGTCTATTGGAAGAAGGAGAGACAGTGAGGATACAAACAGCGAAAGGTTTCGACCGGATTGGTCAAGTAACAGGTATATGTACTGAGCCAAGATCCTACTTTGTAGAATCTGAGAGTGTGGAGTACAGGAGAAATCACAGACATCTCCTTCCTGTACCAGAATCGTTGTCGCAGCAATGTTCCTGTGATGTAGACTCTAGATCTCAGAGCAATCCAGACAATGTACCTTCTGATTCCATTCCTGATGATGTTCCCAATATTCCTAAGGTTGAACATTCAGCAGAGACAGTTCCAGTTGCTAAGTCTAATTCTCAGTTTTATGTCACACAATGTGGTCGCACGTCCATACCTGGTGTGAGATACATAGCAACTTGGACATAACTGCATATACGTACATACTTCTGTATAAACGCATGACAAAAAAGCTATTTGTATTCTTTGCATGTCAGATGATATTCTTAGCATCGTATGATCTATTTCTCAAAGGGAGAAGATGTAGAGCTGAGTGTGTGATGTGTCTTTAAGAAGCATAGCAAGCGATGAACATGCGTGTATAAATAGTGGGCACGTGCCATTTTGAAAGTGCAGCCAGAGAGTAAGCATTCAAGAATGAATGCAGCCATTTTGTATATAAGTTACCTAAGTTAAAGTTAATAACCTTCATAAATTAGTGTGAGGCTAACTGCCCTTGTAAGCCTAGCCAATTATCCCTTGGGAGACTTAAACCCAGCACCTTGTGTTTGTACGGCAAACACCTTAACCATTAGGTTACCCTCCCAACCCTTCAATTACAATATGTTTGTACATAATAAAGCTGCTTGAACAGAACCCACAATGACTCGTCTATTACTTCCTGACTAAAAGAGCGACAGTATTAACTATCTCTATAAGATTGATATATAATCTGTAATGTTTTGTTATTTTAATATTACCACACTATAAAAAAAAAGTTTAATAAAAAACTAAGATTATGTCATCCAGCTCTATTTATTCATTACAAATGGATGGAAAAATAGAGCTAGCAACATTTTATTTTTCTGGGCTTTCTGCAGATTGGGATTGCAGACATGAACTTAAAATACACTAGTGTCTTGGGAGGAACTCTATGGCAAATTTGAATAAGATGTTAAACAGCCAAATATATTTCATTGGCAACAGCTGTTTTCTGGTAATAATATAAGGTTGTGAGAGCAGGACTATAAGCAAGGATGCAGCAAAGGATCCCAGGGCAACCACGCCTACCCAGTTAGCAAAGTCTTAAAAATATATACATATATGAAAATGTGCATAAAAAATCCAAAAATTTTTGAACTGCATTGTTGGAGAAAATATTTCAGAATCTTGGAGACTGTGTGAAGATCAAATCAGACAATACATAAAGAAACAAATCCAGATTGTTCACTGGAAGTGAAACTAAAACTCAAATACTTCAACCACAGAATACAAAGACAGGATTCACTGGAGAAGGCATTGTTGCTAAAAAAAACTGTAGATAAAAGAAGAAGGGGGTGGTAAAGGTTAAGATGTATAGACAGTATTACTAGACCAATGAACATGAATTTACTACAACATAAAGAAAAAGAAGAAAGAAGCACACCTGTTGTACCAAAGTTCTTGGTGTCATGAGACAGACTCACACTTGACTAAATAACTAAATATCACCAATAATAATTAATCAACTTTATGACTTGCATCCACCATTATCTACATGGCTGTACATAACAAGTATGAAGAGGAGGACTTCTGTCTTTACCAACCACTGTCCATCAGTAGACACCCTCAAGGTTCTGTCCTGGGGATACTCTTTTACGTCTGTTTTTTCCCCTCAGACATCACAACTTCCTCCAAATAGCACTTACCATTACTCATGAATGTCCTGTAGAAATAGTTTGCCTTCAGTATGAAGAAATGCATCCTTCTGCCTGGAGGGATAAAGCCCTAATTATGACCCAAACATCCCTAGATTGATTACTGACCTGGGTGTTGGAGGAGCCAGGGAGGAAGGGTGGGAGTAAGTGACCAGTGCTAGCTCAGTCATCTGGGGGGGGTCAAGCCTAATGCAATGTCAACACCTACTGGTGAGACAGGTGCACAGCATTATGGTTTGGGGAAATGTGATTGGCAGCCTTCATGGGGTGTGGGTAAAAATACACATACAGCCAGAGAGGAAGGTATAGCAAAACCTTATGCCAAATGCTGCAGGAAGGATTAATCCAGAAACTGGACATACCCCTCACAGCAGCATGGGATGAAGACTACTACATGATAAAGAATGAAAGGGGAGGCACTGTCAATGGCTAGATCTTGGTAGGCAAAAGAGTTGGAAAAAAGAGCACTACAAATGCAGCATTCTGACATTGGGCATCCTCCACTAGCTTTAAGTACTATTCATGGGCAACACCTAAAAGCTACTAAATGTGAAAAGACCTTGGAATCCTTTTAGACGATCACCTCTTATTTGAAACCCATATAGCTGCTACCATCTGCAATGCATATGGAGTTGCTCACCTGATCCTCCAAGGTGTCAAGATCAATGGTAGGTAGGCAACTGTCCCACCACATACAGAACTTATCAGACCAACTATAATGTGCCTGGTACTATAATCTACTCACATGCCATCTAGTGCACAAATTCCCACAAAGAAAATCAATGTACTTTAATGCTTGTATTATATCGACAACTACAGTAACTCCCTCTCTCTCGCTTCTCTGCATCTTATCCTCTTTTTAGACACCTATGCCTAACATACAGTATTAGAGGAAATCTCACTATTTGAAACTCTTTAATGACCTGTCATTAATAAAAGTTAATATCAACCATACAATAAAACATGGTAACTTGTTATCGCAAAACATCTCATGCCTATAGAATTAATTCCCCTTCTCCATTAAATGTAGTCATTAATCCATACATTCAAGAAGGGGCTAAGTGACTACAGAGACATATGTTAAGTTCCAGCATGAGATCCAGAGACTCAAGTTCCTTGGCAGTCAGTAAGCCTTATAGGTTCATAGGTTCATGGGAGGTTACTAGGCTAACGCCCCTAGGGCCTTTACAAGCCTAACTGTGTAAAAACCCAAGTACCCTAATTGACCATAGTTAAATGGTCATTGTTAGCAGAGTAATTCTGTGATCAGCACTCACTGCCACTGTCCATGAGGGACATAGGTGCCAACCCTAGGGTGAATTTATGGTCACTCATCAAGTTGTCGGGGTTGCGCTTGAATAGGGTCATTGAGGAGCTCTGCTTCACATGGAGTGGGGGCTTATTCCAAAAGAGTGTCAATCGCTGAGATATATATCTGTCTCTCCAGCATATGTTAATGTTACAAACTAGGTTGAGATCCCTATAGCAAGTTATTCTTGCCCCATTTGCTTTGTGGATGTGCAGCATTTCCATTAAGGAAAGGTCCGAAACTGCTCTGTAGGTCAGGCACAGGTTGCCTGTCAGCAGTCTGTGTGATACAGAGTAGAGTGATAGGGCTTTCAGTCTTTCCATGTATATCATGTTTTGGAGGCCCTGGATTCTCTTGGTTAGAAACCTCTGTGGTCTCCAGTTGCTGCAGGTGTCTGCTGAGGTACATACAGAAGGGAACATTGTACACAATTAGTGGTCTGATAAGGGTCGAGTACAATGGAGCTATAGCCTCCCTGGTCTTGGATGCAATGCCTTTATTTATGAGATGCACAATGTAGAAAGCTTTTCTTACCAATATGGACACATGGTGATCAAAGTTTAGGTTGCTATCAACCTGTGTTCCCAAGTCTTGCACCACTGTGTTTGAGCTTAGAGAGGTGCTATCTGTATTATAATTAGCAGGGGCTACTTCTTTGCCAAAGGGGATAATGAGGCATTTTTTTGTGTTAAGTTTTGTTTTAGTCCATGAGTTTGGCAACAATCATTAGTCTGTGTCAGCCTTTTCTGTAGTATGTTAACATCATTGGGGGACTCTAAGACTGCGCCCAGTTTACAGTCATCTGCAAACTTGATAAGCCACAGGCCATCTACCTTCACCTGGACTTCAAAGAAATAGATTCCAAACAGTAGAGGGCCCAGCACAGATCCTTGTGGTATGCCACTGGGAATTGGTCTACTGGTTGAGCTGGACTCCCCAGCATTGACAGTGTGCATTCTGTGGGAGACTCAGTTGGCTACCTGTCGAGTAAAGTATGGGTTAATCCCGAGCTGGGAGAGTTTATCTATGATAGCTGAATGGGAGATAGTGTCAAAAGCCTTGGCTAAATCAGGATAGGCAGTATGTGCTGTATTGCCCTCATTCAAGGCTTTGGTGACATTCTCAAAGAAGTCCACTAGGTGTAATAAGCAAGATCTACCCTTGATGAAACCAAACTGGGTCGGGTCAAGAGTATGAAGGGTTCCTATGTCCTTGTGGATAAGGTCCATGATGATTCTTTCCATGGCCTTGCAGATAAGGCTGCTTAGGCTTATGGATCGATAGTTCCCAGGGTCAGTGGATGGACCAACTTTATGCAAGAGGACTGTTGCTGTTCTCCACTCTGCAGGGACAAAGCCAGTTCTCAGGCTATGGTTAAAGACAGTGCTGAGTGGTTCATAGGTTCAGAGGTAGGTTCATAGGTAGGTGCTAGACTATCGGCCCAAGGGCCTATGTAAGCCTAGCCAACAAGGTTTCCTGGTTTACGCCACCCAAGAAAGTTATTTTCATGTGCCACTGTCGTGCAGAGACACAGAAGTGATCCCCAGGGTGTATTTCCTATTTCCCAGCCACTCATCAAGATTTTTCTTGAAGAGTGCTAATGAAGAACTTTACTAGACATAGATGGGTAGCCTGTTCCAGAGTATGGGTTATGGTTCCACTAGGTCTTGTTATCTTGGTTAGTAAGCAGCTGTGATGTTATTTGGTTCCATAGAGGCCACATTTTTGGCCTTCAAGAGTGCTTCTATTTCCTTTTCTTTGGAGATACTCAGTAGAGGATTGTTGTCAGGAATGCTTTGGGGTATGTCTCATGGGGACAGGGGAAGTGAAGTTATTGACAAATCTGTCGGCTAGCAGGTTGGCAATTTCCTCAGGTTCAGTGTGAGTGGTACCATCCACTATAAGTTCAGCACACTGCTGGGCATTCCCTTTTAGATTTCGGATGTAGCTAAAGAATGCCTTATGATTTTCTTTAGATAGGGATGCTAATTTAGCCTCATAGCTAGCCTTAGAGAACTTAACAAGATATCTGATTTGCTTGTTCAAGCTGTGGAGGGTATTCCCTCCTGTTCTTAGATATCAGTTTCTTTTTTTATGTTGCTTAACTTATTTATACTTACAGTCCACCAGGGTGGCTTGTTTTTATGGGAAGACCTGGTTTTGTTCCTGTTAGGTACAACCGAGTCAATGCATTTACTTAAGTAGTTCTATAGGGCATTTGTATATTCCTCTGCATAGGATCATTGTTGGCTAAGTTGGCAGGCGCTTTCAAACTTTTTATCCCATTGCTTAGTAGGCAATAGTTTGCTTTGGAGTAATTTTTCAGTTTTTTTTTACTTCTGTGGGGGTGTCAGGTTTGATCTTTACTTCAAATGAGACAGATTTATGGTCTGACCTTCCCAAGGAGGGCAACACAAAGGGGGTAGTGCAGTGCCCCCCCCCCATGTTGGTGAGTATTAGGTCCAGGACATTTGAGCCCCTTGTGGGGGTGAAGACCAACTGTTCCAGGACATTTGAATTAACAAAGTCCAGGAACCTCATAGCAATCATGTTTGTACTCATGTAAGATGCCCAATCAATGGAAGGATAGTTGAAATTGCCCATGACCAAGGTGTTTGGCTATATACTGAATGACTCGAGCAAGTCTACATAGGTGGTGTGCTTCTCCTGGTTAATGTTGGGGGACCTGTAGCTAGCGATGATGTAGAAGAGTATTTTACCTATATCTCAGTCTTCCAGCAACTATTTGACTGATGAATCCCTCTACTTATATTTATCTGTAACCTACTCAAGCGTATCATACATCATTTCCCCTTATACCCTGATGGACTAAATATGTCACCCTCATATACTCTGATAATCCCACTTAACGTCTCTGTAAAGCTTTGTATATAATTTTTGATGTAAATAATGTATATCATTTTTGCTGATGCTTTTTTCATTTGATGTTTAATTTCTTCTCAAATTGTAATACTTGTGTGGAGCTTTTCTCCCAGGGCCTCCTCTGATAAAGGGCTTCTGCTCAGTCAGACTAACCCGATCAACAAATCTCGCGGTGTATTTGGATTTAATGAAGATGGATACACCTCCACCTTTTGTTCTTTCATGATCGTTCTGGGGTCTGAATGTGTGAAAGGTATTGTAGCCTTGAACAGCCAGGATGCTCTCAGTGGCCTTGGACCAAGTCTCATTGACTGCACAAATGTCAGCATCTTCCAAGTTGAGGAGTGCTTCCAGGGAGTGCAGTTTACTGTTTACGCTATTACCATTAAGCTTCATGACCATGAGTTTTTCATAGTTTCATAGTTTCAAGGTTTGGTACTAGGCTATCTGCCCTGGGGCATTTATAAGCCTAGCCATAGTGATGTGGCTTTCGCCACCCCATGTAATGGTACAAAAGTGTACAGAATAGATTTAGAATACTGTGCCTCTGTCTAGTAGTGACACAGTGAAGACCCCCTTACATAATAGAATTAGTTTACTGTTAGTTTACTGTGCCCCTGTCTAGTAGTGACACAGAGATGACCCCTGGGGTAAACCTACGATCTCCCATCCACTCGTCAAGATTTCTCTTGAAGAGAGTCAGTGAGGGGCTCTGCCTAACATGAACTGGGATTCTGTTCCAGAGTATGGGAAGCCTCTGAGTTATGAATCTGTCCCTCCAGCATGTCCTATTCATATTTGTGCTGAGGTTCAAATCTTTAGCTCTCGTGGTTCTGATGGATTTGGATTTTTTGAGGTGGAGCATGTCCATCAATTCCTGATTGGACATGGCCTTGTATGTCAGGCACAGATCACCTCTGAGTAGGCAGTATGCTACTGAATAGAGTTGGAGTTTCTTTAGTCTGGCAGCATATGACATATGTTGGAGACCCTTGATCCTCTTGGTGAGGTACTTTTGGGGTCTCTCTAGCTGTTGCAAGTGCCGGGTGAGGTACATACCAAATGGGGCATTGTACTCAATCATGGGCCTGATAAGGGAGGAGTACAGGGGCACAATGACCTCCTTTGATCTGGATGTGAATCCCTTCATGATAAGGTGGGCAAGGTAGAAAGTCTTTCTAACCACTTTGGCAACGTGGGTGTCAAATGAAAAGTCACTATCGACTTGGGTCCCCAGGTCTCTGATTACTTTTTCCGTACTCAGTGGGTTACCGCCTATGTGATAATTTGTGGGCACTTTGTTTTTCCCAAAGGGGATGACTATACATTTTTTGGCATTTAGTTTAAGGACATAACTCCAGCACCAGTTGTCCGTTTCAGTGAGGCCTTTCTGTAGGATGTATGTGTCAGCTGGTGTGTCGACTATGGTGCCTAGTTTGCAGTCATTTGCGAACTTGGTCAGCCACAACCCTCCCATGTTTGCTTTCACATCTGAGAAATAAATGCCGAACAAGAGGGGTCCCAGGACAGAGCCCTGTGGGACACCACTTGACACTGGCTTTGAGTGTGACATGGCTCCAGCGATTTTGACTTTATGGGTTCTATCCTTTAGCCAGTTTGCCACCCATCTTGTGACATATGGATTTATATTTAAGCTGTTGAGCTTGTCTATGATGCCAGAGTGGGGTATTGTGTCGAAAGCTTTAGCCAAGTCCAGGTAGGCTGTATGGACTGTTTTGCCCTCGTCAATGGCTCTAGTGACTGTTTCAAAAAAGTCAACCAGGTTCAAAAGGCAGGATCTGCCTTTTACAAAGCCGAACTGGGTGGGATCAAGTGTCTGTAATTCCCCGATGTCTCTGTTTATTAGTTCCATAATGATTCTTTCCATAGCTTTGCAGACCAGGCTGGTTAAGCTTATGGGACGGTAGTTACCAGGGTCAGTAGAGGTGCCGCCTTTGTGGAGTGGGACTACTGTTGCTGTATGCCAGTTTTCAGGTACATATCCTGTAGTAAGGCTAAGGTTAAATAGCATTTTTATGTGCGGGTTTAGCTCCTCTTGGAGTTCACGTAGCACGCAACCCAGGATACCGTCAGGTCCCATTGATGCTGTGTTTTTAGCTTTACTGAGGGCGGTTCTCACCTGGACATCTGAGATGACAGGGAGGTTACATTCAGCTGGGATAAGTATTTCTTCTTTTGGGGGTGAGGGAGGGGAGAAATTTGCACTGAACCTGTCTGCCAGAATGTTGGCAATATCTGTGGGTTCAGTTAATTTTTTGTCATTGTGAACTAACTCTGAACATATCTGAGGGTTTCCGCCCAGGTTTCTAACATAGCTGAAGAAGGACTTGTGGTTATCTTTAGTGTCCATAGCAATTTTTCTCTCAAAGTTGGCCTTGGATGTTTTTATGAGAGAACATAGCTTTCTACTAGTGCTGATCAGAGATGCCTTCTCTTTATGGGATTTTGTTCTGTTGTGCAGTAGCTTCCTTCTTTTGTTATACAATTTGTTTATGGCTGGGGTCCACCAGACAGGATGCCTGCCCTTGGTGGAGAGGGTCTTGGTTTTATTTGGGATTGCATGGTCCATGCATTCTTGGAGATGTCCGTAGAAAGCATTTGTGAAGGATTCTGCATTGTGGGATGTGGTTTCCACTGTCCCAGTGGGCTTAAAGGATACCATCTCAGTTTTAAGAAGTGAAAAGTTGGTTTTTGAGAAGTTTTTCACTGTAGTCTTTTTTGTTGGGGGTGGAGGTGGGATATGTATATCCAGGGTGATTAGTTTGTGGTCAGATCTCACTAGTGTAGGGTATACTTCTGGTGTGGAGCACTTTGTCCCCATGTTTGTGATGATCAGGTCTAGTATATTATCTCCCCTTGTGGGAGAGGTGACTAGCTGTTCCATTGCATTTGAATTTATGAATTCCAGGAAACTTTGGGCTAGGGTGTTTGGGCTAGAATAATGCACCCAGTCTATGTTAGGGTAGTTGAAGTCTCCCAATATGATGGTGTTTGGTGAAACATTCATATCCTCCAATGTCTTCAGGAAGGCTGAGAGGGGTTCCTGAGATTGGGAGGGTGGTCTGTAACATGCTACCAGTTGTATAGCAGTTTTGCCTACGGTTAGTTGCACCTGGATGGTCTCTGATGCTTCATGTGTTGCCACTAACCTGGAGGTGTGGGTGTCCTTGATGAATATGGACACTCCCCCTCCCTTTTTGGTTTGGCCCGAGTTTTGGGGCCGAAAGGCATGATACGATGTATAGCCTGGTAGTGCTGGGGTGCTCTCATGAGCCTTGAACCAGGTTTCAGTTACTGCACAGACATCGATGTCCTCCATGCTGAGGAGTGCTTCGAGAGCTTGCATCTTGAGATTTAGACTTCTGGCGTTGAGCAGCATTACCCTTAATTTTTTTCCATTTTTGTTTTCTAAGGAGGTGGGTTTGTATATTGAGCCTTGCCTAAAAAAGGCACTATGGGGGAGGCCAGAGCCTTAGCCAATATCCGGAAGCCCAGTGGTGACAGATGCAAGCCGTCCCTTGCAAAGCAGTGTGGCTTGTCCAGCATGTCATCCCAAGCAGACAGACATTGGATCCCCCTAGAATGACACCAGTATTTGAGCCAATTATTAAAGCTGGTCATTTTGTCTTTGTATTGTGGCATCATTCTTGGTGAGGGCAAGATGCTGCTCAGGGTCAAGGTCATACCAGCCTGGGCTACATAATCATAGAGCTCCTCTATGTCTCTTTTCATGTAGTCCAGGGAGGTACGTCTCATGTCATTCACACCGGCATGGACAATGACGGAGTCATATTTGTACTTGCTTTGGAGTGACCTGAGTGCATGTGTTATGTGGCGGATCCCAGCTGCCGATAAGCAGCTCACCGTTACCCTCTCCTTGTTCAGCCTGGTAAGCGGAACGTCAGTGTGTCTGACTATAGAGTCACCTATTACTATTTCTTTAGTGGATTTCTTTACATCAGAAGTTTTATTTAGACATTGCCTAAAAAAAGGCACTATGGGGAGGAAAGTGACTTTGCCAGTATCCAAAAGCCTTAAGGAGACAGATAAAGGCCATCTCTGGAAAAGCAGCAAGGACTGTCTACCAAGTCTTCCCAGGCAGATAGATACTGGAGCCCCCAGGTGTGACACCAGAAGCTAAAGCAATTATTGAAATCAATCATTTTTTGTCTGTATTGTGGCATCATCCTAGATGAAGGTAGAATGCTGCTTAGGGCTAGGGACATACCTGCCTGGGACACACAATCTGAGAGTTCTGTCATGTCTCTCTTTATGTAGTCCAGAGAGGTATGTCTCAAGTTATTCACATCAACATGGACTATGACAGAATCATAATGGTCATTGTTGCTGAGTGACTTGAGTGTGCGCATGATTTGACTGATCCTGACACATGACAGGCAGCTGACTGTGACCTTCTCTTTGTTCGACTTGGTCAGGAGGTCACATGTTTGTGCTCATGTAAGATGCCCACTACTGAGTCACCCATAACTAGAACATTAAATTTTGTGGTGTTTTGCTTTAGGGGCTTAATTGTTAAGACACTGATGTGTGTGTTTTTATGTTTAGTGGTGGATTTTGTTTATGTACCAGTATGTGTATGTTTTTTGCACTTAGGAAGTCTCTGGTCTTTTAGCAGGCTCTTAGAGGGTACCTCCACATATGTGGGTTTATGTGTCTTGATTTTATCTTGTTTGAGAAGGGAGTTGTGTGTGCTGACAACCTGCTCTATGTCTTGTTTATTGTTATGTGAGAGGACTGATTCTAATTTCATGGTATAGTTACATCTCTCACATACTGTATTTGTTTGCTTTAGGTGCAAGTGGTTGTCAATATACATGAGGCAATTGCTACGTTGGCTCGGGATGCCCATATCAGTCAGGGCTGGCTGGAAATATGGTGGAAAACAATCCATCCATTAATTGTAGTAACTAGTGGGAATAGGCTAAATTGACTAGGGTTTGCTTGTGAGACTAACAAAGGTGGCTATTCTGTGGATGGCTAAGGGTGCAAGACTGCATCAGCACCTCAGAATGCACAGCTGAGTTGCTTGCTGGGTAGCAATGCACAACTGAGTTGCACACAGAGAGGTAGTGGAGCTAAGGAGGGTTTTCTAGCTGATATCAAGGGAAAAATTGTGTTTCTAAGCATTTGCATCTATACACAGCATCATGAAACCAGCTACATGCAAACACTGTGCTTAAATACAAGGAAAGTTAAACAGTTTTAACACAAACTTAAGTAACCAATGAGAAAACCCAAAACTGAGCCTTAGTCCAACAATCCCCAGCTCAGATGGGTCCTGGTTTACACACTTCTGCTACACGGATGCAGGAGGGTCTTCTTAATGTAAGGATGGCTGGTTTTAGTGCTCAAGTAATCCCAAACAGCCTCTGTTCAGCAAGTCTGAATCTAGTCTATACTATAAAGAGTAGAAGTATGACAAATTCAAAGTGCAACAAAAATAGTCACAGCAGTAGAACAGCAAAAATGATGCAGCAATTAGTCAAAATGCAGTTCAAAAAAGTGCAATGCAAGCTTAGAATATACTTATATTTTGTTGAACACCGTGGATACCTTGGCTTTAGTTCAGATTCACTCCATATCTCTGGCTAAGGTCACCAAACGTAGAGCAGCTCCTCCAGCCTGAGTGAAAAGCCAAACAAATGCAGTGCTTAAATACAAGTGACATTAAACTGTTTTAACACAGACTAACTGCTGGGAAAGCCCAGAACTGAACAACAAAAAATGAAGCAGCAATTAGTCCAAATGTAGTTCAAAAAAGTCCAGTGCAAGCTTAGACTATACTTATATTTTGTTGAATTTATCTTGTTCACCAAATCTATGAATCTATGCACAATCTGCTCAACATGATGGCAGTAGGATGGGGCAGAGATAATTCCTTTCATCAACAGCTAGAGAAAGAACCTATATGTTTGCTTTCTCCTAGTCAAAAAAAACTCATCCAGTTTCCTCAGATGACTAACCATCTCCACAATATTTATTCCCTGTTATCAGTCCAGCTCAGAGAGCCACTCCCTTTTGGCCCTTCAATGCACATCACTGTCTTCAATCATCCTCGGCATAATCCACCCCTTATAAGTAAAGGCCATCTTCACATATGGAATAGTCACTATAAATCATTCATTCTCTGCACTTCTTTTTTGTTCTTTCTGCTGCCACCACAGATGCACTTCTACTTCACCAAGGTAGCCATCACAAGGTATACCTGTAAAACCTGTACTAATTATGCAGGCAGGACCAAGGTAGCCATCACAAGGTATACCTGTAAAACCTCTACTGATTATGCAGACAGGACCAAGGTAGCCATCACAAGGTATACCTGTAAAACCTCTACTGATTATGCAGACAGGACCAAGGTAGCCATCACAAGGTATACCTGTAAAACCTCTACTGATTATGCAGACAGGACCAAGGTAGCCATCACAAGGTATACCTGTAAAACCTCTACTGATTATGCAGACAGGACCAAGGTAGCCATCACAAGGTATACCTGTAAAACCTCTACTGATTATGCAGACAGGACCAAGGTAGCCATCACAAGGTATACCTGTAAAACCTCTACTGATTATGCAGACAGGACCAAGGTAGCCATCACAAGGTATACCTGTAAAACCTGTAATAATTATGCAGGCAGCACCAAGGTAGCCATCACAAGGTATACCTGTAAAACCTCTACTGATTATGCAGAAAGGACCAAGGTAGCCATCACAAGGTATACCTGTAAAACCTCTACTGATTATGCATACAGGACCAAGGTAGCCATCACAAGGTATACCTGTAAAACCTCTACTGATTATGCAGACAGGACCAAGGTAGCCATCACAAGGTATACCTGTAAAACCTCTACTGATTATGCAGACAGGACCAAGGTAGCCATCACAAAGTATACCAGTAAAACCTCTATTGATTATACAGGCAGCACCAAGATAACCATCACAAGGTATACCTATAAAATCTCTATTGTTTATGCAGGCAGAAGGTATTTTTCTTTTGACTACTGTAAACAATTTTATAATTTTAGAGTACTTCAACCACAATTTATTTTTCATGTATTTATGTTTTGTTAACCAGGTTGTCCAAGTCAGCTATGGCCCAATTTTTAGAGGAAGTCTGGAAAGAAAAGCTACACATGCAGATATAAGAATGTAAGTCAAATATTTGAACAGTGAGTTTTTCACAGCTGCAATGCAGTCACTATCATATAACATATGCAGTAAAATGCATTAACAGTGAAATGAGCTTTACCTGCAGGTCTAATGAAAATTTGAGTTGTTTTAACAGTCACATTGCAGAACCAGCATCATGCAAACAGCATAGGCATGAAATATAAAATATACTTCATGCATAGTAACCAATTGAATAAGGTATACACATTATTCAATTAATTTGGGAGTCTCAGTGGTAAGATCACTGGTGGTAGAGTGGAAATTATCCTTCAGTGTGGACAGTTAGGAAGAGCCCTTATGGGCGACATACTCATTAAAGATAATAGGACTGGAAAGAACCCTTGAAGAGATACGCTTGTTTCACAAGTAGTGAGCCAGCAATTTCTTCCCGAATTCATGGAGTTCAGGAAAGGACTTATGAGTTATTACATCCATGGTTACCTTGTTCCAGTTGCTACCATTGCAGTTTAGTAATACAGCATCCCAATGCTGGCTGAGACTTTTTGTTTCCTTAAGCAGTCTGGCCAGTACAAGCTAAGTATAATTTGGCCCTGAGTAGTTTTCAAGTCATAGGCCTCACCACCCCCAACCCTTTTTGGAGGGACCACACATTATGTTCTTTTGGTTTCATATTTCTGATTTAAGATCATTAGAACTGCTGTCATTATAATCCTCCATTGTCCTTACCCATCAGTGATATACTGTGAACACCTCAAATGTCCAACTGATAAAACATGGTCACTTGAAAAGTATTCCATTCTGCTTTACACAAATGTACAGTGGTGCTGCAAAGGCAGACTGATGATTATTTAACTTGATCATGACAGCAGGATAAGTCATTCTCATCCATAGACAGCTGCCATACCTAGCAATCATAGCTCTAGTCTTGATTATATATACCTCGGATGTCTGAGTGTAGTAAAAATAATAATTATGGACACAATATGTATTTCAGGTTTGTTTCATGCAAACACATAGTAGCCACATATTTCAGCTTATTTCATACAAATGCAAACTAATCTTGCAAAGCTAGACAATGTAAACTAATCAAATGATAAGATAATTTATTTTCATCAAAGACAGATCCCATACCCACCAGGCAGTTATAGCCATTTTTGCCATGTATACCTCATCTGATTGTAGTACAAAATAATACTTATCAACCTTATACAGTAAGAATCAAGACAAAGCCAAACTAATGAGGGACACAGCCCCAAAATCAGGGACACATTTTAAACATTGTTGTTATATATTTCAAAGTTTTTAGGATTAAAGTTTTTGCATTAGCATGTGCTCTTTTAATAAACATAAAGCCTGAAACTAATTTTATTTATATTTGTTTACAGGATAAGGCACAAATCAATACTGTTCAAAATCAGGCTGATCTCCGGTGAAATATAAAACATTTCATAAACAAAAAATACAGAAATATAAGCAATAACAAAGAAGTTCAGAATAATTTCATAGAAAAAACTGTGTATATACATTCCAGTGAACAAGCACAGTGCAATGTACAATCAATCACAGTGCAATGTACAATACATACATTAGTTTCTAAAGCAGGTCAACCCTGGTTAATTCACCCTCAATTTCTGAAGCTAACTAACCCACTTGCATCAATCAAATTACCAAACTAGTAACCTCAGCATTCTGAGACTCTGATTTCTCACCTCCTGTTTATTCTGCAATTCTACATATCAACAAGACATTAAATTTCCAGTATTCAATATTTCTCAAACCTAGACTTAGTATGTAAAACTCCAACAGGAATTTTATCACATCCCTTGCAAATAAGTCTATGTGCCATGTTACTACCTAAACGTTGCAGTGTGGGGTCATCTCTGACCACTGCATTTTCCTGTAAATACTCTGACCTGTACCCTTCATTAATTGGATTTACTATCACACTGTCTGTATCACTGTACTGTACACTGTATGTTTGTTATTTTCATTCTATATTTCACAATGTAATTGGAATCGTATTTGTATCTGATAGTTGGTATCTTTGTACTTTATATTGTTGGTTGTTATTGTCACTCTATTTTTGAACTGTAATTTTAATCATATTTGTATCTGGTATTTGTATCTTGTATGTGAATCTTTTCTCCCTGGGTCTCCACTGAAAAAGGACTTGTGTCCAGTAGGACTTTCCCAGTCACCAAATGTAAAATAAAGAAATAAAATAAATAAATTCAGTGAATACTGACAGAGGAGACTCAGAAAGAAGATAGGTTAGATGATATGCTGTTTATTGAAGCAGGAGTATTTAGCTTGGATAAAGTGTTTTTTAAGTTGAATTCTGAATTTGAAATAAGTGTTGATTTCTGTAATGTCAATGTGGAGAGCTTACCAAAGAGTAGGTGCCTGAGAGGAGAAAGCATGTGCAGTGTTGTGGAGTTTTTTTTAGGGGTAATGAGAGTTTGTGTAATTTGTGAATAGTCTCAGGTTGTATGAGATTTTTTTCTTGAAGTCTACCTTCAAGGGGAGTAAATATGTGGAGCTGGAGTAAGGATCCTAAAAGTAGGTCAGATCTTTGTTTTATGGGTAGCCATTTGGCTTTTTCTATGAAGATACAGTGATGTTCATAGAGAGATAGACAAGTTTGCAATGAATCAGCAGATGCTGTTAGAGATAGTCTGGAGTGTGGCAATGTTTTTCTTGGAGGCAGAAGCAAAAATTGGGAGCCCATATTCAACTTGAGAAAGGAGAAACATTATGCCAATGACTATTCTGGCTGGGTGGGATAGAAACAGAGAGATCATTTTGGGCCAGAAGAGGAGAGATTATTTTTTTTGGATCTCATTTTGTCTGTGAGGAAATGGAAGTTTAGTGACTGATAAAGCTATAGTCCTAGGTTTTCGAAGATGGAGATTGTCTCTGTGGAATGTTTGTGTAGGTCAAAGATAGTTAAAGAATCAGGTCCTTGGTGAATTTTCTATGGAGTTACAAAAATCATAATTTTGGCCTTGGTGGGGGGTTGAGAAGTAGTTTATGGTTTCTGAGCCATTGCTGGAGCTCATGTCAGTCTGACTGGAGTTGGCATTGAATGTTGGTGTGAGAATGACCTGATGAGTGAGTTATGAGGGACAAAGGCTTAAAATCAAGGACATATTTTAAATATTGCTCTTATATACTTAAACATTTACAAGAATAAAAATATTTACATTGACTTGCATTTTCTGAAGAATATAATGTCAGAAACTCAAATGTTTTTCATTATTTAGTAATTGCACTCCTCAGCCATTTGAATACACACACACACACACACACACACACACAAATATATTTATATATATATATATATATATATATATATATGTGTATATATATATATATATATATATATATATATATATATATATATATGTGTGTATATATATATATATATATATATATATATATATATATATCCCCATCAGATGATCAAGTTTTCAGAAACTTGAAATTCATATGGTTGAGACCATATGATCGAGTTTTTGAAAACTTGAAGGTTTTGAATGTAGATCGGGGTACAATGCAGATAGGGACATTTACCTTTTCCTCACTGTAGTATGTTCTTGGAGTTGGCATATATGGTTTGCAAGTGGTATGGGGGTGCAGAGGGGCTTGCCCCCTGCAAAAATATAAAAAAATGGTAGATTTGTGTGTGTGTGTGTGTGTGTGTGTGTGTGTGTGTGTGTGTGTGTGTGTGTGTTTGATGTTCTAGTTTTCAGAAACTCGATCATATGGTCTCTAACATATGAATTTCGAGTTTCTGAAAACTCGATCATCTGAAAGGGACCCATATATATATATATATAGATATATATATATATATATATATATATATATATATATATATATATATATATATATATATATATATATATATATATATATATATATATATATCACATCTCATCCAATGGACAGCAAGATAGGATTGCTGCCACCCCTCTCCCAAATCCAGCTTTTCTTAGAACAAGAGTCCAAGCAATGGGTGCGATGATAGAACACACAGTGCTCTGATCTTTCCTGTATTAAAGGCAAGTGTGCAGTCTGTTGAGCCCTCAATACTATTGTCTTTGAAATACTATCTCTTTCTGTTGAAGATTCTACTGCATCTCGTAGGTGTACTGACCAGAATACAAATGCAAAAGATATATAACAAATTCATGTTTTTATCCACCTGCTTACCTCATTTGTTGTGCATTTATTGCACCATTTCCCAACATTGCAAACATACACTACTAGATTATGTTCCCTCCCACTGAAATAACTATTATACACAAAGTCAGATCAAGGTCAAAATGGAACTCTAAGCATGGCAATGAGTCTCGCCACCCAATATATGCTCTCTCTTCCCAGTTACCATAAAATGCTGTTCACAGCTGTCGGTATGCATACTATTTTGTTCTTTTACTTTTACAATGATCACAGAGATTTGGATTTAATTTAAAACTCATATTAAAAATTTTGCAGCAGAAATGTTAACAGCCATTTGATGAATAAAACAAAACACTCACATTGAAAACAAACTTAGGATGCATGAACAGTAAACTTCGTTCCTTTGCAACTCATATTTATTGAAAATACCTCAGGAAATCCATTACAAAACCAGACACATGGTGGGATTCTAAGTCTAAATGCATATAGTGAAGCATTAATTAGTGGCTATCTGAAGGGTGCAGGAATTCAAAAGACAAATGTGTAATGTATTTGATGACAGCTTGGGACAGCCCACTGGACACAACAGTCTCTTTCTGGTGGAAGCCCAGGAACACTGTTTGATGAAGTGACTCAATCAGACTCACACTAGACAAACAAAGGCAGAGGGAGTCATATGCTGCACTGCAAGAAGCATCTCATTAACAGCACAAGATACTCGTCTGCTCTAAGTACCAGTGCAGTGCATTCACACCCACGTGCCTGGAAAAAAAATATTAAATTAAAAATGCATTCATAGTTAATATTTTAACATTAAACTCAGTGACTTCATGCTGATTCATAGCCAAATAATAAACACAATCAACAGTCGACAAAACAAGCAGATCAAGGAGTGTACCCAAATAATTTGGTTCACATAATAAAGATCCTGTTTACTACAATCAGTTTTTGCACCATAACTACTTTGAGATGCAGGAACCAAGTGCACACACACACACACACACACACACACACACACACACACACACACACACACACACACACACACGTATATTCAGATGTTGCTTGCAATCAAATGAATGAACAAATACATAAATAATGATTGAGAAGTTTGTTCTTTCTCACTGCTGTAAGATCCATACAATGCAAACTACTGCACCATCACAATGCAACCTACTGCACCCCCATGCCCCCCCAACCTCTTAGCTCGAGTCATAGACAAAGACCCACAAATCAGAAACAATTGTGAAATATTTCTTATATACTTAGACAGTTGCTAGAAGAAGCTTCACATTAGCAAATATTTCCTAAAGGATACAAAGCGTTAAACTCACATGCAGGTATTTAATCACTGCAATCCGCAGTGATTTGCCAGAAAGCCACACATTTGACTAGGAGTAGCCCAAAATGTATCCCAACTGTTTTGCCCATGAATTCCGTGCAAAGCCAAAAGTAATGGCGATGGGGGAGGGAACAAACCTAAAAATGGAAACATTGCAAATATTATTTTCTTTCATTTGTTTTTTTCCCTCAAATAATACCTAATTAAAAAATAATCTTGATAATTTGTGAAACATTGCCAACAGTAGTTAACAGAAATCACTACGAAGTGTCAGCAAAACGAACAGCAAAATGGGTGAACCAGCAATAATGCAAGAAATACAATTAAATAAAACAATAAAGGAAGCTTTGGTTGCAGAGATCTATTGTGGCTCCATAGGCTCCTGGACACTAAATAATAACTATGAAAATAATGACTGGTATGATAAGACAATTCTCAGTGACATACCAGAGGTGAGAGAGTTTATATGAGGCCTGTTATTTGTTTGATTTTTTTTTTAATTTATTTAACATTTAATTTACCAGGAATGTCCGACTGGGACAGAGCCCATTTTCAGTGGAGGCCCAGGGAGAAATGCCCCAGACAAGTGTTTTTGGAATGTGGGAGGAAACTGGAGAACCCAGAGAAAACCCACACTAATGCAGGGAGGACATGCAGACTCTGCATAGAAGGTGCCCCAGCTGAGAATCGAACCAGAGAACCTCTTACTGTGAGGTGACAATGCTAACCGCTGCACCAGTGCTTATCAGGGACACACGCAAAAAGATAAGCATGCACACATCCACAGGCAAAAGCATGTGCACTGAAATTCACATATCATACACAGCAACATTGCTAATTCCATTCACAGAGTAACAGCAGTAAATCAAATGGAAAAAAGTTGATGACAGTTTGTCTGTCCATGCAACAGCAATAATCCAATTATCGTGGAAATAATCAATAAATCATAGGCAACTTTCAGACATTGGACCCAACCCAGTTTGGTTTTGTCAAGGAAAGGTCATGCCTACTAAGCCTGGTGGACTTCTTTGAGAAGGTCACCAAGGCAATGGATGAGGGGAAAATGATACATACCACCTACCTGGACCTGGCTTAGGCATTTGTTATAATACCCCACTTGAATATAACTGGGCATAAACCCTTATATAACTCACTGGATTGCCATCTGGCTCACAGACAGGATCCAGGAAGTCAGAATTGGTGATACCACCTTCACTAAGAGACTGATCACCAGCAGGGTCCCTCAGGGCTCCATGCTGGAACCACTCCTATTTGGCATCTATTTTTGGAGGTAAAGGCTAATATTGAAGGCCTTTGGTTGACCAAGTTCACAGATGTCTGTAAATTGGGAGCTATCATAAATTCCCCCATTACACAAACATCTTGAAAGAGTGTCTGGCACAGGCAAATGACTGGTGCCAAAGTCAGAGATTAAAACTCAATGTCAAGAAATGCATTATAGTGCCTTCTGGGAAAACTGACACCCAGGCTAATTACTCCATTGATAAGACACCCTAACAAAAAATCAGGTGGAGGTGTTATGATAGGAATTAAAGATAGTTATGAGTCCTGTGTTTATTACATGTTTGGTGATAACACCAATACTATAGATTGTGTACCTAAAAAAACCTGGTGTATATAACAATTGTTGGAGTGTATAGACCACTAAAAGTCTAGTGTTGATGACTTAGAGGAATTCATACATTTCTTGCATGAAACACAGGAAGGAAGAATAATAGTGTCTGGGGACTTAAATTTGCCAGACACAGACTGGAATAGTATCAGTTCAACAACATTAGTAAGGAAATTATTCACAATGTATGTTCAGAAACAATTGCTTCAGATTGTAAAAAAAAAAAAAAAAAAAAAAAAAAAAAAACTAGCAGGGAGTGGACCATACTAGACGCTGTTTGTGTTCCTAAAGAAATTACTGTTAATTCATGTCAAGTTTTACCACCATTGGTGTACAGTGATCACGGGGTTATAAAGTTTAATTTTTTGCTAAACAATTCTGCCAAACTGAAACATTTACACATTTAGCATTACACATTTGTCATTTGAATTCCTGCAAACTGAAACCTAAACCAATGCACAGAAGCTAAATTACAGATTATATGGAAACAAGGCAGTCAGTATGTAAAACTAATTAGAGTGATGCATCAGTGGAAAAACTACTGAAAAAAATGTGGAAAGTTTTGAAAGAAAAAGTGAATGCAAAAAAATTCAAAAAACATTGAACATCAGGATCTAGGCATACAACATCAGGAGGATATATTTCCATAAAAAACGAGATACTTGATTAAGGTGAGAGACATCTGTGGTGGCACTACACAAAAATATGAAAAATGGGAAAGAGGTTGAACTACAGGTTTGAAAACTGAAATAAACAAGCTGGACAAACAAATTAAGCAAGGTGTGAGACAAGAGCAAGAAAAGTTTTAAGAAATTTTATATAAAGATATTGAGCATAATAGGAAACCTTTTTATAGGTAGATAAGACGTGGAAGGAGTAAAGACATGCTGACTGATAAACTGTGTGTAGAATTTAAAATTTATTCTCAGGCACAACAGATTATAGACATATTTACAAAATCTTATGCAAAACAGTTTAGCTCCACAAAGAGGATGTTAAGTTTTCTTTGTGGCATCCAGGTAACCTCAGATACTGAAATCAAATTAGATTATACTGCAAAAGAATTGAAAAAGAACTATGCAAACTGAATCCAAATAAAGAACAGGGAGGTGATGGAATTAGTACTCATGACCTGAGAACACTTCAGCAAGAACTTACAGTACCACTATATCTATTATTTAATTAGTTGTGTAAATATAGGGAGATTCCTCAGGATTGAAGATATGTGCTTAGTAAACCTGTCTTTAAGGGAAAGGGAAATACGAGAAACCTAGAGTCATACAATCCTTTAAGTCTACTTTCATGTTGTAAAAAAATAATCTAAAAGATAAAATTGGATAAATTATTGCCAGAACTGGAAAGGTTGTAACTTGAAACCATATATCAGTATGCATATGTTGAAAATAGATCTATTACCACCTGTAACATGATGTTCTATAAGAACATAATAACAGCTATGAATGAAAAATTGTGCTGTGATGTAATTTAAATAGATTTAACTTCAGCATTTGATAGGGTCATACACAAAACACTGATCAATAAATTAGAACGACTAGATATTGGTGTGCTCTTGATAAAATGGACAGCTGCATGGCTTATAAATAGGGCATGGCAAGTATCATACAGCAATTGGATGGGTGAAATTCTTTGTTATAATCAAGGTGTCCCATGGGGCTCTGTCCTAGGTCCATAATTGTTTAGACTGCATCTTTCAGATATATCTTTTTTTCATCTGACGTGTACTACAGTCTGTATGCAGATGATTTGAAATAGAGTAAACTGATTGCATGCATTACAGATAGGGTATGTCTGCAAAAGAACTTGACTAAATTGACCATTTGGCCACAGGAGACATAAATTGAAAGTTGAATATTTAATACAGCACACAGTGATTGAAACTGTAGCTTCATTTAAGGACCTGGGTATATGACTAGATCCAGCTTTGAGTTTTTCTAATCATATCATTCAATTGGCTAATCATAGTTACAAAACTATAGGTTAATCAAAAAGATTTATAAAGTCTAGGAAAACAGAAATGATGAAGTCATTCTTTGTTAGTTACATTAGACTCAAACTTGAGGATGGGACAATATAGAAACCTTATAAGAAAACAAGAATGAGTAAACTGGAAAGAATACAGAGGAAATAAACCACAGGCATCCATAGATATGAAAATTTTAAGTTAATATGAAATACTAAAATATTTGAACTTGTATAGTGTCTCATATAGATATTTAGATATAGAGGGTATTTAGAGTCAACTACCTCTGGGAATGTTTGGGGTTATCAAAATGTAGTAGAGAATTACCAGACAACCTATGCAGAAGATTCTATAGGAATGATAAGTGTATTAACTGGTTCTCTGAGAGAGCAGCTGATGCATGGAATAAACTACTAGATTATATCAAAGCAAGCACTAGTTTATATATTATTAAGAACAGCCTAGAAACTTACTATGGCAACAACTGTTCTGGTATATTGGCAGGCTAAAGGGGCATTAGTGTCCATGCTTGAAATATTTGTATGTATGTATGTAAGAGCTGACCCAGTAGTCAGGGATCTGGGAACATATGTAGACAGTAATCTGGCCTTTAACCAACATGTGGCCAAGGTGGCAATAAAGTCATTCTTTGTCATCCAACTATAGCATCCAGGTCCAAGAAAATCATAGTCCCACTTTATTCAGCCATTTTCAAACACATCATGGAATATAATGACCCCCTTCAACATGTACTTTACCAGACATATGCAACAGCTGGAATGTCCACAAAGGTTCCTTTCCAAGAGAATCCAGGGTATACATTCATTGTCCTATATGGATCACCTTCAAGCCCTATCTCTATACTCTTATCTCCTACAGGTTACTGAGAGACAATCTATGCCTAACATACAAGGCATCCTTTTATCCAGCTCTGATTGACTCTTTGTACATCTGCTTTGCTTGTGACATAAATACGACATGTTGTTGAGACAGATATGTGCCTCTAATAGACAGAAGCAGACAGTAATGCCAAAATACTAATATACCCCCACATGCACTCTAGAAACTTCCTAACATATCCCCGTCTAATAAATGTCCATAATACTAGGCACACAGTTCGGTTGAATTGCATTGTTAAGTTTATAAAGGCCCTGGTGGTCGTTTGCCATGTATACACCTATGAACCTATGAGCAGCAATCAACCATAATCCACACAGCATCAGCAGTAAAATCACATCCAGTTAAAGCAATAAAAAGTTAATTCTCAATGGCAGCATCTAATCTATTCAATATGAAACTTCACCTGTCATTATTACTAATTCCCTCCATATGCAGCAATAATTCTGTAAATCACCGAGTATTAATTTCCAATGGCACCAGTTAATTCCTTCCATACATAGCAGTAATGGAAGCAAACACCAAATGAAAATACTCTGGCTAATTGAATAATTCTCTTTGAATATGAAGTTTCACATTGGCTCAAATGTAGAGCCAATGAGAGACTTCCTAGAACTATACAAATTCCTGGAGCAGAAGAGCATAAAGCAGCCAACTGCAGATGCAAGTGGGGTTGCAGCTATTGCAAAAGGAGCCTCACAGGCAATATGTTCTGTTACTTTTCTGTTTGCTAATAAACTACATATAAGCAACTTAATGCCTGTGTGAACAGTTCTGTCTGTATGACAACTAAGCAAATGGGGACCAGACTTGGATTATTCCCATAAATTGCTTTTCTTCTTCTTACCTGTTCAGAAAATGCTCTATTATAAACAAGCTCTAAAAATATTCAATACTTTGTCTCTTCCTCTCACATTTATAGTATGTTATACTGTCCTTTAAAGTATACACTTTTTTCTGTAATTATTTATTGTATTCATTAATTTCCTGTTGTTTACAGCAACAACCAGTAGAAAAAGAACAAGTCACTATCAGAAATTGGTTCTGTACCAGATCTCGGGCTGATTTTTCTATCATCTTCAGTGCCAGAAGGATCGGCGTAATATATGCAACAGCTATTTACTGTAGAGTTACTGACAATATTTCCAGCTTCCCCATGTTGTAACATTCTTCAGAGAAAGTCATTAACCATTATTGGCTGATGTGCATATATTAGATTTAGACAGAATGATTTTCAGTTTTGGTCTTTATCAGTGAGATTTACTGAGTATAACAGCTTGTTCTCAGGCAAGACCTACAAGTTGTTGTGTTGCTCAGATTCATACAGCTTGGAAGAAAATGATGAAGGCCTCAGGCTCAGGTTATTGAGACAGCATCACACTAAGTAAATTTGCAACATACTGCTAGCCACAGAGGTCTACTACTGCCATTAATCCATACTGCATTATACACTGAGAATGTAAACCAACAATTGTGGAGCCATTTTACCTATTACCCATACATGAATAAGTGTGGCCTTCTTTAACTAGGTGAATGTATGGCAGGTGTTCGTCAGACTATGCTTTCATATTGGCTTTGTAAAACACATCCATTACAGTCAGGCAAAAAGGTGTCTTACAGACAGGCACTACTAGTAATTAATGAGGGCTGCTCTAGTTATCCAAGCACTTTGGACTTTATTTTAAAGCAAAATCTTGATCTTGAATCAAATATTCCTAAACAACATTTGAAGATGTAGAGCTTGAGAACTTATTTTGTATTTCAGATATCATCTCTACATCAGAAAACAGAGATTTCATATTTCATTAGAACTGAATACTTAACACTTGTAGAATTCTGTGATGGAATGTTAATTTGTCAAATGTACATGTGAACCCTCCATCACCTACTTTTTTACCATTACAGTCTATTTTCACAAGCTTTCTTTCAGACAGTCCCAGTAAACTAAACAAAATGCATAAACAAATAAATACAACCTGGAATGGTCCACTGGTCTCTTGAGTATCACTATAATCCATGCTTTTGCTGGATACCAGTTATCTGACCTATTGCCCTCCCCCTTCTGGTTGCCTAACAGCATATTTATAAAAAAAAGCAAATAAATAAATAATTTGCCATGTTTTACAGTGACTGCAATGTTGCACAACCTGATGTTAGGTTACAAACCAGCAATCCACAACTGAACTACACTATTTAATATTCTCAGACTTTCTATTTCTTGCTATTCCCAATTAATAATGGGAACGCAACAAACAAAAAGCTTCACTGGCCTGTGCATCTGCAAATGACATAAGTAGTACTCATGGTGTCTGTCACTTATGTTTGCTTTTTATTTGTTTGTTTGTTTGTGGGTTTGTTTGTTTTATGTTTAAACAATTCATTAGAGATGACTTGTAATTATTTTCTTGGCTGGCTAATGTCTATGGCTCTGCTGAAGCTGTGGTTGCTGGGTAAATGCCCAAATTGCTCCTATTATAATCTGTCCCTAAGTCTGACCACCATAGGCCATAGGTTCTTAGATGTGGACTACAAGTTTAGGATAAATGAGGAGGAAGACAGGTTTTTGAGAGAGAGAGAGAGAGAGAGAGAGAGAGAGAGAAAGAGAGAATAGTAGGCAACATGAACACAAAAATGTCCAGTTTATTCAATAAAAACACCCATTGATGTCATATAGAGATCATGGTTACTCTTGAAAGAGATCAAAAGAGCAAATTTCAAGCATATGTTACAAATTTGTTCCATTTTGGTTTTACTGCTGGGGAAGAAGGCTGTGAGAATGTTTTTCCCATCATATCTCTCAGCTGCCCATAATTCTACAGAATGTTCTGGATTATGCCTGATATTTTTTTGCCCTATCCCTCATAAAAATTTTGATTTTTCCTCACAAATCACTGAGAATTATAGTTCATCAATAATGCTAGGCATTAGAGTTTTGTACTTGTTATTGTTCGGAAAATCCATGTCTATTAATGTTTGAAGTGAGAGTAACATTTAAAATCATTCCTGATTTTGCTGAATTGCCTCCCTATTATTTTTGGCTTTGTCCTGAATTCTTGAGTAGAGGATTCAGAAAGCCATACCACAGCAGTCTTCCCATGCATGGTAAGTAACCTTTCAGATTATTAGACCACCTTAGAGTTGAGTTCGATTCTAACAAGAACCTCAGTATGGAAGGTAGTCTCACTGGCAGAGATACATGTTAATGCAGAAATTCAAGGGAGTAGCTAATGTTAATTATCTATGCGTTCTCCTCCAGAAATGCTAGTGGCTTCCAGTTTATACTGCCATCTGTGTAAACTTCCACTGTTGGAGTAAAAGTGTAAGCAGTCTTTGTGCAGGTAAATTCAACAATGATATGGGGGTGGGGGAGTGTTAGCATGTGAATGTGTATGTGGATATCTGTGTCTGTGTGTGTGTGTGTGTGTGTGTGTGTGTGTGTGTGTGTGTGTGTGTGTGTGTGTGTGTGTGTATGCCTGTATAGGCATTGAATAAAGCTGAATGAATGAATGTGTGTGTGTGTGTGTGTGTGTGTGTGTGTGTGTGTGTGTGTGTCCGGGTGGTTGGACTGGGGGGGAAATAACTGAGAGTCTGGATATCAGTGTGACTGTGACTGTGATTGACTTTGGGGGGATTTGCTTGTTGATGTGTGTATGTGTGTGGCGAGATGTCTGGGAGTATGTGAATATGTGCATGGGTGTCTGACTATGTGTGAATGTAGGGTCTACCTACAACACAATGCATGGGTCACCAAGGAAAACACTACTACCATCTGTTTTGGCAGTGCTAATGTTACCAACAGTGTATATGCTAATGAGACAATTATAAGGCATTTCTGACTGTAGTGTTAGCTGTTTCTGAATTGCATTTTTTTCACTAGCTCATAAACTGACCAACTTGCAATCACCTCTCCATTTGTAACATATGTTATTAGTAATTGCCAAACTCTTTAAAATGTCTGAATGTGAACCCTTTTCCCTTTTATTTAATTTATAATTTAAGCACTTGAATTTATGAAATAATCAGCAGAATTTAAATATGAATATTAAAAACTGAAGTTGGATTCCCTCAGTGTATTACACTATAATCACCCAGTACTCATCTCACTACTATACAGTCATAATCTACTTCACTTTCTTTTGTGAAGGTAAAATCTCATATCTTTATAAAACCCTCCTTCTCTGTACAGAAGGTATAAAACACCCTTCTTCTCATCTGTTCTTTCCTCTGCTCTTACTCCCCACACCTCTTCACTTTCCCTGTATGCTGTCTTTCACCCCACCTCCCTCTTTTTCTCTAACAATGTGATTATATGTGAAACATTATCCTATGCCATCCCATGAATGCTACGTTAATACGTATGACTCCAATAATTCATGTATTTGAGTATCTGCATTGTTACTTTTTTTTTTCAGTTTTCTTTTATTATTCTTTTTCTGGCACCATGGCTGAACCTAAAGATGGTCCACTCTGGCCAGTGTTACACTACAGTTAACAAACTAAAATAAAACATCCTCACACACATACACCTGACATTATGCAGCCCTATGACAATATTTATACCATGCTAAGGCAATGGTTTATGATGGGCACATATTTTAGAAACTAAATATTTAGAAGTAAGAACTACATAATTCGAAGCAACGCGATGCACTTCTTATAGTGAATATGTAACGACTTAGTACTGACCCTTCCCCTACCCACATCTGCATAAACATCAGTTGATGTGTCTTAATGTAAACAATCACCAACTTGCCTGCGGTAGACAATTTTCATGAGTGTTAAGGATCTTTCTGAACCTTAGAGATGATGATTACTGCATAGATGTGTCTGTTTTTTAAGTGTTCATGTTGTTTTTTGGTTGTAAATGTGGTCAGCACTGCTGCAGTAAATGAGAATATGGTGAGGATTGTTGTAACTAAAAATAAATCAGTTGCAAAATATGAAACTGCAGACTGAGGGATGATTTCTTTCATGCTGATAGAGTTGTAATAAACTGTATAACAGTTGTGATAAAATGAAGCTTAACAAATATATTGTACTCCATATTAGATATGTATTTTATAACCACACCCTTATATTTTGGCCTTAACTAAGTGCTCTGCTACATTCCCTGAGCACTTTAGTGTGAGAATCTAATGTCACAGTGAGTTTGATCACAATATATTTCATGTTGTGAGTCGACAGTGCATTTGGGGGGGCTCATTCTCCTTTTCATCACTGTAGTGCAACCATGGAGTTGGTATATATAAATTTAAAGGTATGGAGGGGGCTTGCTAGTACATCAGGGGTAAAGGGGGGGTTACCCCTGAAAAACATTTTTTTGTGTTTTTTTTAAGGTTTTTTGACTCACCATTTTCTCTATGTAATTTGCAATGGACAGTGAGCCAAAGAATCATTCTTTGTATTCGCAAAAGGATACCTGTATTTTGTTCTCTGTTCAAAAACATTAATCAAACTTACATACTGCTGTCTTTGAATATGAAAAAAAATTTTGAAAATACTGTATGAAATTAAGATTAATCATTTTAGTTATTTTGCATTTGTTAACATTTTGTGAAATTTATTGTCAAATTAATTATTTCATTTCCTACACATTGCACATAAATTGGCTGTATATCGCTACACTGGGCGGAAACAAAGGTATTGGAATTGTGTAAGAATCTGATTATCTTTTGACCTGAACTATTTTTCTAAATGTTTTTAGGTCTTTTGATTGTTGCATATATTATTACAGCTAATAGCTGAAAAAATATGTGCATGCTTTACCAGAAAATTCATACATGCATGTTCTCAACTTAAACAACATTCTCTAGTTTTCAGATCTCCCCATATAACACAGTTTGTAGGCTTCTCAGTATGGTACTTGTCATTGTCCAGCCAGTATTTTTTATTTTATTTTTTTTTGCAATAAATAATGGGTTATAATGATTCAGTCTAAAATGTGCTTTCTTGTTTTTTTTTTGGGGGGGGTAGATAATTCTAAAATTATAATCAAATGATATAAAGACAGACTAGGAGTTAGTTATAAATTTATAATTTCTCTAGAAAATTTTCAGGAAATAATATGCACTTGATATGAGCTGCAAGTAGTTTATTTTTGTATGCCAACTGGTATAGACATTTTCATGTCTAATTGTAAAATGTCATGCATGTATTAAACCCTGGTTTTCAGATTACAACCCAAGTATTATAGTAAGCTGTCTTTGTACTTAAACCCAAGTAATATAGTAAGCTAATTTTGTACTTCCAAATTTGTTTAGTTTATGTACAAAAATCCCTACGCCATGAAAACTGTTACTGGCACCTCTTGTTCTGTTTGGTGCATGCCATGCAGCACACAGGGCAACAAGCACTCGTTGTTTCTGTAGCAGTTACTGTTTTACAGGGCCAGATTGCTAACCCACTGCCCAACTCATCTGGGCAGGGAACCACACACTCACACCTAGGGCTAGTTTAGAGTGTCTAACCCAACTGCTGTATGTCTTTGGAATGTGAAACAAAACCCACACAAACACAGGGAGAACATGCAGACTCCACAGAGAAGAAGCCCCAGCTGAGAATTAAACCAGGGGACCTCTTACTGTGAGGCAACAATGCTAACCTCTGCACCACTGCACCACCCATTGTTGGCACCTACTTTAAGAATTTCTTAAATAATTACTAGACATTCACCAACATTCTGAAACTGTATGTGAACTTAAATCTATATATTACCCATCCAGTAATTCTACATAATAAAAATATAACCTAAAACTCAAAAACGATTTTAATAATAAACTTTAACAGTAACTAATAATGCAACTTTAAGTCAAGTTTCCTTAATACATGTTTGTTTGTTTATTTATTTATTTATTTATTAACATTGTTTTTTTTTTTACCTGGAAAGTCTGACTTGGCAGGAAAAACTCTTTTCAATTCAGACCCTTGGAAAAAAGCTAGAAAAGTACCACACAAACAATAATACTGTACAAACTGAAATATATATTGCAGTAAAACAAAAATCAATAATTTGTTACATACAAAATCTTAGTTATTGCCAAGACCCCTTACCTGTTATAAGGTAACATTTGTGCCTCTGTTAGATTCTTGTTCATTTCTCATAGAATGCTAATAGCAATTTTAATTTTATGCACTTAGTTGAAGGCACTTGCCTTTTTTTCTTGAGCTACATATATCAGCAGTGAAAACCCAACTGTTATTAACAAGTGCTGTGCTAAACAAGGAAACACAAAAGAAAAAGCTGCACAAAAGTATCATTGCAAGAGTAAGAGTACTTTTCACTAAACACTGAAACTTTTTTGTAGAACCAAAGCCCCCATACCCCTACAAACTTTCTTGTAAGTCTTCTATACCATAATAAATAGACCTACCCCCCACAACATCTTCATCTAAGTCTTTGAACGGCATACATCTATTTTCTAAACCATTGGTTCTAATAAGGCTCATAGTGATTGCATGCTAAGTGCATTACAAGACAAGTTTGTGACAATACTTTCTTACTCTGAAATAAAGTTTCACACGGCTTTTCATAGTAGGCACCCACTGACTCAATACATTAAATAATGGTCATGGCAAAAAACAGGCTACCCTTGCCTAACCTTCTTCCAGCATCAGTGTTAGTATTTTAAATAGAATATGAAAGTAATATAACTGAAATAGAAAGGAATAATTGTGAAGGCTGTTACCCACATATATGAAAGTAGCAGATCATTTCTAACTGCAAATAAAATGCATTTCTATAATTTCATAATGCAGTGCCACAAAATTGTCCCAAAGTACAAAATAGTTTCAATTTTAGAATGCAATGCCTTACTTTATGATTGTGTTTCTCAAATGTTCTCCATCACTCTCATAAGTTTTATTATGTTTTCTAAATTTTAAGTTTTTTCTTAAATGTGAAGTTATTTTTTTTCTAAATTTACATCACTGATACATACATATACATAAACATGAATGCCATTTTTACTTGGCTTTAGTGATATTTATAATATGAGAACAGTTCTTACATTACAATATTTCCTTTCATATCTGTCGCATTACTAAATGTCTATGTTGTATTTAATTGTACTTCTTAAGTAATTGTCTTCATATATAGTTTTGCGTAAAACATTAACACATAATTTTCTCTAAAATGTAATTATTATTTTTCTAAAATATTTAAACTCTTTAGGGGATATTTTGTTATGAGTCAAAAAGGCTACGGTCCAAATACATTTTCTGTTGGTCTTAGCAGATATGTTTCATGCTTTAACCTCTACAGCTAAAGCACACCAGGGCAAATGCTTTTCAGATGAACTACATTTTATTATATGCATAATAAAAATGAAAAACAGAATGTACTGTATGTTTTGCTTTATATACAATCTTATTTTCTAAGAGATAAAAATGCCCTACATTGTTTTAAATGTATACCGATTACACTTCACTGTGTCTAAGGTATTAACCCATTCAGAGTGTAACTTTCCTAAATGTGCTTCCACTTTGAGGTTGTTAAAATATTTTTCTTATTAGTCCAACAAACTGGAAGTAGGCCATCACAGATTATATTAACTGATAGTTTGCATACCGTACCTATATCTGCATACCAGACTTTTGACTGCTACTTGCTTCATGCATCATAGTGGCATTTTAGGCTTTAAAAGGTTCCACAATGCCAGCATGTATTATTGCCTACCGTAAGTTTTGAAGATCAAGGTCAGGTTCTAATTTAGATTAGATGTGGTTTGATTAGATAACACAAGGTCAGTTTTCAGAGTTCCAGCATGTAGAAAAAGTAACTTATATAGCTTCCTCATACAGTCATGTATACACTCTTGCTATAATTCCTATAGTTTATTTTTCAAATAAGTTTTATTAGTTTATTTGAGGACAAAAACATTAGTTAAAAAAAAAAATCAGTTAGACATGGAAGAACACACCTTATACAAATAAGCTTAATGTTTGCATTTATGTTTGAAGTGCCAATCATTTCATGTTATTACTTATTCATTTATTTGTTTGGTTGTTTATTTTGATGTTTCTCCACAGGAACCTGCCTGATGGCTCCATTACCTGCCTCCACTCAGTCCATTTGTCCAACAGGGTGAAATCCAGGCATGCATGGGTGAGGTGAGACCCTATGACACATTTTTGGCCTGCCTGGGTAGCTGAACTAGCCTAGCCACTTTGGCAAGAGTCAGATAGTAGGGAGTGAACCAGCTTGCTGGTCCTGTAGACCAACCAGCCTACCATAGTGCACCCCCCCCTGCCCCGAGTAATGGATTATTGAACTCCACTGCATGTGTGACTCTGAATGGTGGCTGCTGTAAGTCGTGCACTTGCACCATAGTAGGACATGCTTGATAGACCCAGACTCAGCAAGTAGACCCAGACTCAGCAGGTGTCATACCTAATGTTCTCTTTAGGTATCAACAAAGCAGCATGTCACGGCCACCTTCCTCCTCTCTGGATGGACAAACTAACAACAACTGCTCACTCCCATCTTTCCTCCACCTGGCTCTTTCAGTACTTCAGCCACTAACTGAGAAATTATGTTCATGCTGTTGACATCTGGGACATTTTAGAATAAACTAAGCTCATATGAATTGAAATTCATAATGATAATGGTATATTATGAGAAAATAATTACACAGTTAGTGATGTATACATTTATAAAGCTGGCTGTTTTTACTTAACTCCATACACTAGTTTGAAAAGCAGCAGAAAGCAATATTGGTAGAAGCACACAAAGACATTTGTCAAATGTGACAACATATACAAATGGTCTAGAAGGTTATAGCTGATTCTTCTTCTCCTACCATCCTTCCATCACCCCCTTTGAACCCCTTCCCAGCCACTTGCAGTACCTACCTCTGAATAAATTGTACTGAAATACCTAAACACTCAGATGGGACACATTCTTAGTGAGTATTGCATTTCATGTGACCACTACCCTTTCTGTGAAGTAGTGATTCATAATTTTACTGTTTGCCTCATTCTTACTGTGTCTTTGCATCCCTCACTCTCTTTTCCTCTCTTTCTCTCACTGTCTCTCTCTTTCCAGTTTACCTTCTTAAGCTTTAACCACTGATTTCTCAGCCTCCATTCTATGTGGAATTTCATCAAGTTCCACCAACTCTAGAGAAAAAAAATTCTGTCAACCTTTAATGTCATGATGAAGTGCTCACTGCTCTCCTCCCTTCTGGGCTACACATGCCTGGACGCCTTAGCTGATCCCTTATAGATAATTCTAGGATTATAGTATTGCCCTGTCAAAAAACAGAAAATGAAAAACTAACTAACAAACATATCTTTAACATATTACAAATCAAGAATACAAAGCAGACAATAATATCAAATAATAAATGAGTTAGGAAAATAAGATAAACGTAATGCATATACAGTATGATTTATTTAACAAATTACAAACCAAGAAATGAAACAGAATGTAATATCAAATAAATGATGCAGGGGAAAAATAAGATTAATGAATAACTTCACAGGATGAACAAATTTAAGATTAATGAATAACTGCACAGTATGAACAAATTTAATGATGCTCTAATATGTCATGGGGGATCAATATCACATCCTGGGCCTGCTCCTGTTTGGCATCTACTTCTTGGAAATCAAGGTTGATGGATCAAGACCTCTGGCTCACCAAGTTTGCAGATGACTGTAAACTGAAAGCTATTATAGATTCCACAAAGACACCAACATCTTGCAAGAGGGATTAATACAGAAAAATGACTGGTGCAAAAGCCATGGCCTAAACCTCAATGCCAAAAAAATGCAATATAATGCCCTTTGGAAACTGTCAACCCAAGAAAAAAACTGACCAGTAAGCATGTAAAGGTCAAGTAGTAAAACAAACAGGTCTATATTAGTACAGCGAAGTATGCATTGCGCGAACACCAGTTGGGTGACACCAAATGAGCGAATTTCGGAAATATCACAAAAGTGAACGGAGATAGCTATAGGAAATTCTTCCCTTTACTTCAATGGAGTGCGATCTCGGAGTTGGCATATTTAAGTAGCAGGGGGCGGGGGGTGCAGGGGGGCTTCCCCCCTGCATAAAACAGTTAGTGACAGTTTACGTGTTTCAGTTTTTGTATTTATCGGATTCTAAATTTTCAAACTTCGACCATATGGTGTCGACCATGTGGTATTCAGAGTTTGAAACTTTCGTTCTGATAATATAGACCCAAACAAACAGCAAAATCCAGAGACAAGAACCACTCAACTCACCACAGCAAGAAGGAGTAAAACCAATCGTGACTATAGAAGCAATAAACTTAGTGAAACTGTAAAAAGATAACACTTTAATACTTAATAAAACAAGGTGAGTGCTTTCACGGTTGATGAAACCGCTTCATCAGACCAATATAAAATGGGTGTATATCATGAAATCAAATAGAATAATGTCGAATGCTCTAATGAGCGAAACTGCCGAAACTCGAGGGTCCATTATTGAGGTTTTAGTAAAGTGTAGAATGGAATATTTGCCCTTTCCTCACTGAAGTGCAATCTCAGAGTTGGAATATATATTTAGCAGGGTGCGCCCCCCATATTAAGGACTTCGAGTTTCGGCAGTTTCACTCATTAAAGCGTTCGACATTCTTCCTATTCAATTTTATAATATAGACCCTATAAAACAATAAACCAACCTATATTAAAACAGAGGGCATTTTTAACATGTTGTATTGATTTTTTCCCTAGCAGAGTGATGCTTATCTGTATGTTACTTGAGTTGATTTTAGAAAATAACATATTTGTTTTTGAACAAGAGTTTTATCTCCAACAAACTGGTATGGCTATGGGTATGGTTTGTGCCAATTCATATGCTAATCTTGTCCTGGCGCAGTGAGAACAGGACCATGTCTATAGTAACAATCCCTTTATTCAAAACATCGGCTATTATAGATGTTTTGTAGATGAGGTATTTTTGTTATGGAAGGGTAGTTCAGAAAGTTTAACTTCTTTTGTTGAATTCCTTCATACCACCACTTCATTTCTGTGTTTTACTATGAACTGTTCTAAAGGATCTATTGATTTTTTAGATGTTACAATAAGCAGATATGAATTAGGTAATATGGCTACTAAGATTATTAAGAAGCCATGTAAGCAGAAGAATATTCTGCATAAATCTAGTATGCATCCAAGGCACATTCCCAGGAATGTGGTTAAAGGCCAACTACTTAGAACTCTGAGGCTTCATAATGATGATCAGACAGCAACTGAGGCTGGAGGTGCAGTTTCTAAGGATTTTACATCCTGTGTACATTCCCAGAGGGAGATATAGCAGGCTACTGATGAGTTACTTCCCCTGAGACAAACTGTTGCTAAACCTTTTTTTGATGGATGGAATAGTGATATAACCCCTCAAAATATTGGTCATAACACTTCACCAAGGGTTATTTTTACTTACTCTGGAAATATTGGTATTGCATGTGATGTTGTCAAGAAAAATTGGCCAGTACTGTTGGCTGACAACTCTTTAAAAGATGTACTTGGTTCTGTACCCAAGTTTACATTTTGAAATAATCAATCTTTGAAGAGACAGTTATGCTATAAGCATTTGGGACATAACAGCCTATGCTCTTCTTGGAAGGGCATGTTCACTTGCAGAACCTGTGCTGCTTGTGCTTATATATATGTAAGAAGTTCATTTGAGCAACGTCAGCTAACTTCTTCTATTACTTTTAATGTTGATGCTGACTGTAAAACTAGAAATGTCGTTTACTATGCTAAATGTTCTAAGTATGATTGCTTCTATGTTGGTAAGACCAACTGTGCTTTTAAAGACAGGATGCTTGAACATTTGAGTGATGTCCTGAATGATAAACCTACTAATGCTCTAGCCAGGCATGTGCATGATTTAGGATCTACCCATGGCTTTAAGTTCTTTGTTTTAGAAGTTATTAGTGAAAATATAAGAGGGGGAGACATAAAGAACAAGAATGAGAGTTTAGAATTAAAATGGATTATTTGTCTGCAAGACAATAAGTTTTTTCACTTAATTGAAGCTCTGTCCATTAAGCTGGTAAATAAGGCATGGACTTAAGGCATTGGTCTGATTTGCCACTGGTTTATGAATAGAGTTGCTTTTTCTGAATGAACATTGTGCATATGATTTATTGGTATATGCTGATTGGCTTCTATGCCGCTTTAATATAAGTTGTTTCACTCATTGTTTTATATTGGTCTGATGAAGCGGTTTGGTGTCTTTTGTGTGGGTAAAAGTACTAGGAAGCTATCACATAAGATTTATAAGCACGCTTACATGATTTAGATGAGAGATTAAACAGAGACCCCATCTGCTTTACTTGTTAGTAGCTCAGGTGGATGTAAAATATCCCACAGCACATATTGAAGAGTAGAGGTTCTTTATTAATACAACATAAAAACATTATTTACATATTTATAAACTTTACAAATTTACAGTCATATATCTTCCCTGGGATTCATTAACAATCATGTAGGTTTCACATGAAGCTTTCATTACTGTTGCGTGTTAGCATGATGAGCACCAGCACTCACTGAATATGCATGCTGCTCATCTTGCTTACATGATTCCAAGCACTGCTGCATGGCCAGCAACAGTGCTGGCAGCTATGACATGGTGGTAGAAGCATGAACACACAATGTAAACAAGAATACTTGCCTGTAGGTAAACATATTATGCAAGCATGTGCAGACAGCTTATATAAAGTAAAGACAAATGACGAGTACAAGGGGAGGGTAAATGGAAAAAATGTACTCAGTTAATGCATTCAAATATGCTGATGCCAGAAAGAAGCATTTCTCAATTGAAGACGTCCATGCTGATGAGAATAATAAGTAAACATGTTTCCAAGTATTTACCCACGTACATAACTGAAAAAAAAATGGCTATGCTAACATTGGATGTGAGAGGCACACAATGCAGCATTGTAGAAAATTGGAGTAAATGTGATACTAATGTTGATAACATGCTGAGTTGAGATAATAGTTAACCAGGGCAGTGGATACATTAGGGACCCTTCGCATACAGTGTAGTTATTTAATATGACATACACACACACGCACATACATGGGGAATGTATGTGTGATATCTGACAGTAGTTCTGTATATTCCACTTCATCCTGTATAAGAAAGATATGTGCCATACAGCCAAAAGGGACATGTTTTAACATTTGTTATTGGACAACCATAGATAGGGGGTATATTACATTCACATATGTCTTAGACAAGCCTGTTTTTAAATACATGTGTATCTTAAACAGTAATATACTAGCAGTCAAAACACACAAGTGACAAATGTCAACATAGATCTAATGACATTGCAGTACTTCAAGGTCTCCATTTGCAGATGGAGAGAATCTAATACAGGATTATACTGGGCATGCCCATAAGACATTACAGCAAACACTGCCAAGACAGCATTTAAACAACACAAACACATATATTTTTTGCATTAATAATAAATAAATGAGAAAACTTAGGTGTGCAGGGGTGGAGCCTAGATGGCCAACTGAGACCAGTGAATTTTGAGAACTCCATAAACTACTATAATAATATAGGAAAATGTTATTATTTTCAAGTTTAAAATGTCAGAAATCTATAGATAAACTACTAAAATACATAAATATCAATTTTGGTGGAGATATACAAAAAATTTCCTGTCAAGTAACTTTGAGATATATGGAGTCACTGAATATGAACAACTCAAGGAATTCTCACTCAGATGCTGCTTTGAAAAAAGAACTGCAAGTGATGACATCTACCTTACAGGAACTATCTTTGAAGATGGAGGGCTTTAAAAATTACTTAGAAAACCTCAAATTAAATTCTCAGAAACAGACTGATACTCTTAAGGAACTATTATAGCAACACCAGACAAAAATAACAAATATAGAGACTTCTCCAAATGACACTGAAGGGAAACTCAAAGAGGAAGAATTCCAAAAAGAATTTCTGCTTAAACAGAATACATGGTTGCTTAACAAAATAGATGACTTAGAAAACAAGGAAAGGAGAAACAACATAATGATCTTTGGTCTGGCTGTAAACACTGAAGGTGAAGACATTATTTCATTCTTAACAACCTGGATTCCTGAATTTTTAGACTTGAAAGAGGATCTTTCATTTGGAATTGAAAGGGTATATAGAGCACTGAGGAAACCTGCTTCTAACTCAACAAATATTCCACCAAATCAAAGCCTGATAAGGTTTGACAATGATTACTCTTCCAGAATACTAGAATAAAGGAAAAAGTCTGGCCAATAATAAAACTGTTGAAACAAAGCAACGTTAAAACACAGCTGGCCTTTCCAGCCAAGATAAAAATACTTTTTGCCAATGAGATGAGAACCTTTAATGACTTAGAAAAAGCTACTATATTCATCAAAAACAACAACATAGTGCCTATCCCAGAAGAAATGGAATGGATAGCCCCTACTCTTAAAAAAATAAAAGAAACAAATCCTCGGACTGATGCTAGAAAGAAGAAACAAAAAACTGTTTCCAAGATAGCTGTCCCAAAAACTAACTCTTACAACTACATCTCTCAAAGTATCAACTGATATGGTACATCACTTGTCATCTGTTTTTATTTTAAAAAAGGAGGGATTCTTAAACAACTGAGAAACAATAATAATTTATATGTCTGCTGATTGAGAGGTGGGAGGACAGGAGGAGTGTGTTGTCTCTTGTGGCGGCTTTTTGGGATTTTTTTTTTTTTTGTTGTTGATCTGTTTGCTCTCTGTTCTTTTCCTGGCCGCTGCCTCACTGAAAGGGAAGGAATTTAGGCTTGAAATTGCAGTGAAGTGAAGTTTTGCTTCAGGTGCATCATGAACCTATGGTAAGCAGTACACAGACACACTAACAGAAACAGACACTCCCAGGTTGCTATGGTAATGGAAACAGAGTGATGATAATGCCTAACAGCTTGTGGTCTCTCAAATAACTAAGCAACAGCCAAAAAAAAAAAACACACACAATAGTTATGTAATGTATGATTTTAGTAAATCTAGACATAAAATATATAATCATCACATAAGATGAAACAGTCAGCTGAATTTAGATATTAAAGACGGGAATAAATAACATGGGTTTGTGTATAATAACACTACTGTCTTAACTTGTCATAAATGACATACACTACATTGAACATCAAGGGGAAGCATGATGATTTTCTTATATAAGTAAATATGCATAACAAGTCATGTAATTGTTTTAACATGAATTGTAGTTTTTGTAACCCATTTTGATCATATATAATACTTAAGCAGTTACCAAGATAACTAATGTTTTATACATGACATCAAACTGACCAAGTCGTTCAAGAGAAACACTAGAAGCCTGAACTTGAAATTTCACAGAATGTAACAATCATTTTCTGAACAAATAGTATTAAATTGACAATAGACACTCAGTTTAATAACATTGGCTTGAGTATAATAACACTACTGTTTTAACTTGTCGTAAATGACATACACTATATTGAACATCAAGGGGAAGCATGATGATTTTCTTATATAAGTAAATATGTATAACAAGTCATGTAATTGCTATAACTTTAATTGTAGTTCTTGTAACCCTTCTTGACCATACATAATACTTAAGCTTTTACCAAGGTAACTAATGTTTTATACATGACATCAAACTGACAACGTTGTTCAAGGAAACAATAGAAGCCTGAACTAGGAATGTCACAGAATGTAACAATCATATTCTGAACAAATAGTATTAAATTGACAATAGACACTCAGTTTAATAATATGGGCTTGAGTATAATAACGCTACTGTTTTAACTTGTCATAAATGACATACACTATATTGAACATCAAGGGGAAGCATGATGATTTTCTTATATAAGTAAATATGCATAACAAGTCATGTAATTGCTATAACTTGAATTGTAGTTCTTGTAACCCTTCTTGACCATACATAATACTTAAGCTGTTACCAAGGTAACTAATGTTTTATACATGACATCAAACTGACAACGTTGTTCAAGGAAACAATAGAAGCCTGAACTAGGAATGTCACAGAATGTAGCAATCACATTCTGAACAAATATTATTAAATTGATAATAATCACTCAGTGTAACCTTAGCTGGTTATACAAAATATAATGTTGCCATTTAAATCTAAAAACTTTCAGTATATGCCATACAATGGCAATTTATAAATATGGGAAGGAAATTTGTAATCATTAATCACAATAAGTGAATTTTTGTTTTTAAGCTATAATTTCACTCATTTTATAATAAGAAACAACAGATATGAAAATCCTTATGTGTAGGAAATGGGGGAAGAGGGATGCACTGATAATTAAAATGCACTAACTTTCATCAATGTTTACATAAAACAAACTTGATGCTTTAAGTAAGTTAGCAACAAAGTGATTACTTAAATGCTGGCAAACAATGAAATATAACTTCTGATATATATATAGTAAAATACATTGTATTATATACATTAGGTATAAATATTATTACCATCTATTTAGATTAAGCAATAAGTTTTAAAAGACTTCATCAATAAGGGTGAATATGTTAAATAACTGTGTGCTATAATCTTTTCCTGAGGTTTTATATATGATACATCCTACTTTACTATGATTGAATTGCTTATTATCTATCTTTCATGTAAATAATTGCTTACACAATAAGTAGACATTTATATTGTATTAGAATTCTGTCTAATCTACAATAGTACTATATCTGTTCAAAATAATATACATATTGCTTATTCCTATTACAAATATTCTCCATATGATAACTCAATTTATGGAGTTCAGATGTTCTGGATTGTCAAGGTATGAATGATAATCTGATGGACGTACATTTATCCATCAGATTAGGAATGATTTTCATTCCATGGCTAGTGTGGATCTTAGTTTTGTTAGCATTTATTAATTTAAATTTGTTATTTCACAAAAACATTTTTAGTATGCTTGACCAAAACATTACTTTATTGGTAAACACTCAAAGTATAAAACTGATTATTTTCTTTTAAAAGCTCAAACATATACTTTATAGTTATCAGAGGAAAATGTTTACTAGTCACAATAAAATAAAAAATACATAGTCTAAATAACCTAAAATGGATTTAACTTTATTATCTTTAAATACCAATGGCTTAAACAATCCAAGCAAGAGATCAAATCTACTGAAATATTTAAAACTGAACAAAGTTCAAATTGTCTTCCCTCAAGAAACTCATTTCAAAACAAATGACAATTACAAATGGAATCTTAAGGAATATATGATATTGGTGAAATCCACTTATAAGAGAAAGACAAAAGGGGTAACAATTTTATGGAAAACAAATGTGATTAACCCAGAAATCATTTATAAGTATGAAGATAAAGAAGGTCTATAGTATTAGTAATAGTTAAATATAATAACAGAATATGGACCCTAGCCAATCTATATTGGTTCCCAGGCATTGGATCAGGAACTGTTAAAAAAGATTTCATTTCCAATAATTATAAAGGCAACTTAATATTAGGAAGAGATTTTATCTGTATATCTGATATTTCTGAAACTACAAATAAAAGACCACTGCATACAGCTCCTGTATCAAAAGCTTTAAACAAGTGGGTAGAATAATTTCATCTTGTAGATACTTTCAAATTTAAAGATGATAAATCTTTGTTGTTTTCCCATCAAGATCACAGATTTGGTACCCAAACTGGAATAGATAAAATATTTGCTGCCCATGTCTTACACTCTAAAATCATTAATTTCTCAGTCACTCCCTGCCCATTTTCAAACCACAATTCATTGTTACTAAAACTTCAAAATGGGTACAAACCAGTAATATTTAACTTCAGAATTCCAGCATATATAACTAAAATTAACGAGTTCAACCCCTGGTTATTATCTGAACTCCAGTTCTTCTTAGATATTAATTGCACCACACAGATAAATAAAATAATGATATGGGATTCATTAAAAGCTTATATTTATGGTAAAACCCTAACTTGGTATAAAAATAATCAGAGAATGGGATTCTGAATTATTAGATCTACAATCTAAACTTTTTTCAGTAAAAGCAGAAAAAATCAAAATCATTTGAAGATGAAAAAGAAAATAGAAGTATTAAATAATAAATACAACAAAATTCTAACACATAAAACTGGTTTAGCTTTAGAAAAGCTAAAAATTAATACCTTGGCGACTTCTCCCAAATATCTACATAATTTATCCATAAGAATCAAAATACAATCAAAAGCTAATAACATTAAAAGTATCTTCCATGAAAAGAAAGAGGAAAATGTCTTAGATATAGGTGACATTCTTGATGCTTACAGAAATCACTATATGGACCATTTCCAAAAAGAAAATATACATATCGATCAATTAAATCTAGATGAAAAATTTTCTAATATAGAAAAAATACCAGAAAAATTAAAACTAGATCTGCAAGCACTCATACCCTACAAAGAAATTATAGATGCAATGAAAGAGGGTAAAAATAATAAAGCTCCAGGTATAGATGGCATAATTATGGAAATATATAAACTTTTTCCTTCAAAGATGCTATACCTCTTCCATAAAACTCTATTAGAAATTCAGTCACAAGCATTAATACCACCATCTTGGAAATATTCCTTAATCACACCAATCTTAAAGGAAAACAAATCCCCAAACCTCTGTACCTCATATAGACCTATATCATTATTAAACAATGACTATACGATATTTCTGACAATATTAACTAACAAAATGAAATACCACTATCCAAAACAATAAATAATGATCAAACTGGATTTATATATCATAGACACACATATGACAATATTAATAGGATAATGTATCTTATAGATTATGTTAATGAAGAAAATAAACACTCATAATTGGCTTAGATATAGAGAAAGCATTTGATTCCCTAAATTGGGACCATTTTTTCAAAATTCTGGTATTATTTGAATTTCCTCCTTCCTTTGTTCATCTACTAAATAATATATATATATATATATATATACAAATAATTTAGCATATGTTAAGCTAGATCCTTTCACCTCTGAATCTATACATCTAACAAAGGGTACTAAACAAGGATGTCTCATGTCACTGATTCTATTTGCTTTGGCTATTGAAATATTGGCAGATTCAGTATGTAACAATACAAAAATGAAAGTAGATGTTTATGAACAATACAATTCTACAGTAATGCTCTTTGCTGATGACATATTAACATTATCCAATACAAAAGAGACATTAGAAGAATTAGATATTTTAATTGACTCATTTTACAGGACTTCAGGACTCCATTTCAATAAATCAAAATCAAAATAAAAAAAAAGAATTGCAGATGAAGGAATCAAATTATAGGGAAACAAGAATCTACCTTAAAATATTTAGGAATTAAGTTATGCAAGGATAATAATGAATTAGTCTCAAAAACTGCAATAATATCATCAGTACAATTAAAATCTCTGTGGAAAAGTGGAACAAAATAATATTAACATTTGAAGATAGACTATAGTTAATAAAAATGGTTTTACTACCCAAGATTCTATATATAGTTTTGGCAATACAACTGCTGCCAGAAAGGAATATGCTCAAAGAAATAAACTCATGCCTAATAACATTTTTAAAGTTTCCCAAAAGAAACAGAATAGCTTTCATACATAATCTCAGACCATGGAAACAGGGAGGATTAAACTTTCCTGATATAGAAACATATATAAAAGCATCAATATCTAGAATGATCTCAGATTGGATAAGTCCAAATTAGTCTGCAAATTGGAAAGAATTGCTAGCTGTAATATCAATAAATGAATTTGATTTACAAAAAAAATTTCAAATAACAGATAAAAACAATTTGCCATGGCACATATCATGTATTATTATGCAATATACTATAACTAAGCCCACTAAAACTCATACAATTAATTTTACATCAACTCATTTATGAAAATTATTAATGCAAATATAGATTTAAAAATCTGGTTTGATCTTTTAACACCATTCATAGTTACAGAGAGCTATCCACATAAAATATACAGAGAAGTAATTAATTCCTGGGAACAGACAGGATTTGTTTGTTGGTTTCAATGTATCAAAGAACTAAATGTTCTGGATATGCAAACAATAGAAATAACATACAAACTTCCACAACAAGATTGGCTAACAATGTAAAGCATTCTGATGGATTCACAAGATTTATGTAAAATAATTAGTAATTCTTCATTTAAAGAAGTACCTAAACTTACGAAATACCTATATGAAATCATATATAATGATTATGACATGGGAAATAGTAATTCGAAATTTTACAAGATATTGATAAATTATAAAAGAACACCCAAATCCTCATATTGGAATTATATAACAAAAGGGCACTCATTACAGCTAAATGAAGAAATGAAATCAAATATTTTATTATCAATAAAACATACATCCTTTACAAAATACTGGAAAGTTTTTAATTGGAAATGCTTGCACACAGCATTCGTAACTCCAGTTAAAATTACTAAAATTAATTCTTCCACAAAGGGAATATGTTGGAGGTGTGAGCAAATACACAATGCAGACTGGAATTGCATTTTTTTTTGACTGTGTTAAAATTTAGCCATTTTGGAATGGTATTAAAAACTTTTTACAAACTTTATTTAATGAATCGTTTAACTTATCTAAAGCTCTAGTATTATTAAATGTATACAAATGTCCTCATTTGAATGAGTCAAATATGTATCAAGTATGGACAATACTTGCAATCTCAGGGAAGTGTATAACAAGAAGATGGAATATAAATGCAATACCAACTTTGGAAGACTTCTACAGCCTACTGAAGACCACAACATTGCTGGAAATTAAAATTAAAGAATTAAGGATTCATCCTAAGCCATTTATTAACAATCCATGGAAAAAAGTCTTATCATTGATTGATACTTTACAATAACTGAACAGATGCACCCTGATAACTGGATTGTTATACCTATAAAGTAATTGTATATATTGAGCTCTGTTATAGTGTCAGGCTGATGTAAATAGTGTACATAGTTATTTAAGATGGTATATACAAATACTATGGAATTTATTTTATTGTATTTGAAAAATAATTTTTTTTTTGAGAAAAGAAAAAAGAAAATGAAAACTGAGAAAAATAACTTCATGCAGTGTTGTTTGTATAATGTCAATACATTCATAGAATGTTCCCCTTGGTTGGAACTGAAGACCAAACTATGTAAGCCCAGCAACTTCACACATGCGTATGAATCACATGCGCTACAATGGAAGTCTTAACAAAGTTTTGAGACTCCACCTATGTGAAGTCATTACATCATATGATTATGTTGCAGTTTGTATGAGATAAAAGGGCTGGGTAAGGTTTGTCCTGTAATTGTACACATTTTAACAGTTGTGGATAGTAATGCATAACAGCAGTAGGACATGCACCGTTTACAGTCCGCTAATGTGAGTTCTGAACACCTAAGTGGCAACAGAAGTCACATGATTTTGGAAGGAATGAATGCACCATGGTGCTACTGATCCTGTAAGTATAAGATATTTTGGTCTTTGAAGCCATTACATCATTTTATTGCTGCAAGGGAGATGTTTGCCTATCATTTCTTTAAAATAGTTTTCATGTGTGTATGTGTGTGTTTCTCACACAACATTATCTGCTGCTAGGTATGCCCAGACACACAAGATGTGTAATACATTCATCACTGTGATAAGAATGGTAATCAGGCAGAATGTGTGGATAGTCATAGATTCAAACACATGTCTTATTAACTCACAAGCATGCAGAACATAGTCTCATGGGTGACCATTTGAAATGTCGGAACCCTCTAGAATGAGTCCTGAAATATGAAGACAGAATGAATGAAAGAATAGACCTGTGGCACATGTGATTCATACACTTTTGTAGCTGCTGGACTTACATAACCTGCTATTCAATTCCAGCCAAGAGGAACATTCTATGAATGTAATGACATTGCACAAAATACACTGCATATACAAGTTCTAGTCATTATTTCACAGAATATTCCCTTTCCTCTGAGGTATGGTGATCTCAGAGTTGGTAGACGTAAGTTTGGGGGATGTGGGAAGCTTGCACCCACACACACGAAGAAATTTTAAGGAGAAAATGATTTCTGAGATTCACTTTCTATGTTTTTAGTCTTTTTTTTTTTTGACTGGTCAGCACTCAGCATTTTGAGTGCCAACATTTCAATAAGAATCCAGATTTGTGTCTTCATGCTCCAGAAAAAGCCTTAATAGTTCTCATTGGAAAAACACGTCGTCACATGACATCATCATCAAACAAAGCATTTCTGTGTAAAAAAAGGGCAGAAATTATTGTAATAGGAATCTTCATCCATACATGTACACACCAGACAGCTGGCTGACAACATTGTTACATACCAGCACATTTACAGACATACTGGTACAAGTGAGTCTAAGGAGCAATGGCTGGATTTGACCAGGCTACCTAAGGTCACATGGTACAGAACACTGTCTGAAGCACCCATGACACATGAGATGTTGTTTTACAGTTGTAACAGTACACATTTGCATGGATGACATCATCATTCTTTCATACGTTAATGTTCTTCTAAAAATGTATTAAGGTGGTTGAAGTGCACAGTAACACTACACAGCTACACATACCACATGCATTACAAGCTTTCAATACAGCACAACAAACACACACTGACAGTAGTCAATCATTACTGGATTCAGATCTCCTCCTTCTGTACTTATGTTGTATTGACAGCACAGTATCAGCAGCCAGTGCCACAGGATAACTCATATGACCATTCAGCCAGTGCCACAGGGTAACTCATACGACCATTCGGCCAGTGCCACAGGGTAACTCATATAACCATTCAGCCAGTGCCAAAGGGTAACTCATATGACCATTCAGCCAGTGCCACAGGGTAACTTATATAACCATTCGGCCAATGCCACAGGATAACTCATATGACCATTCAGTCAGTGTCACAGGGTAACTCATATGACCATTTTGATGTGGTTCTTTTTTGATAGCATGATGTAAGCATTGTGCTCCCAAAAATGTTTATTGCCTGGGGTAATACAAATCTATAGGTTAACCCTCTGCCAGAGAAAATAAGTCTCCTAAGTGGAATTTGCATAAGGGATGATGTTACATACATAATTGCATCTGATAGTACACATTGACATTATTTACCCAGTGTTGGATTCAAACTCTCTACCTATTTACACAATCAATACAATACAGAATTAGCTGCAAGCACCAGAGGAGAGCTGTGAGTTGTAATAGCACAATGTGTAATTTTGACATGCTGACCCCATCAGTGGGATGGAAAGACATTTGTGATAAAAGTGGAATAAAGGGATGAGGGCATCCTCTCCTGTGTTAAAATCTTCCAGTAAGTGAAAGTTGATACAGCATAACCATTCAGAAAGCTATACGTAACTGATATTGAAGCCATACACATAAGTTCCCCACAGTAAGATTTGAAGCTCCTCTCTATCAGTTATAGAATCTAGAGAGCACAGTATTAGTTGCAAGTGCCACAAGACAAATCTGACTCAAGGGAAGGGAGTGCACGTTTGACAGGATGATCTCATCACTGTGTTGTAGAGAAGATGTCTGTAGTAAAACTGAGATAACATGATCGTGGAATACTCATACAAGTTACATTTTTCCATAACTGGAAGCTGATACAGCATGTCTGTTCAGGAAGCTATATGCACCCGGTATTGTAGCCCAACACAGAAGTTCCCAATGTTGAGAATTGAACCTTCGACAGATTAAGTTACATAATCTAGAGAGCACAGTATTTGTTGTCAGCGAAACAAGATAAGTCTGACTTTTAAGGAGAGAGAGAGAGAGAGAGACAGTGCACTTTTGATAGGATGATCTTATCAGTGTGTTGCAGGGAGGATGTTTATCTTAAAATTGGGATAAAATGCACAGTTAAATGCATGCTTCTCAGTGGAAGTGGACATTGCACGTTTGACATTATGGCATTACTTACCTGCCCTCACACACACACACACACACACACACACACACACACACACACACACACACGCGCGCGCGCGCGCACACACACACGCATGCACACGTACATACACGCACACATACATGCACACACGCATGCACACGTACACGCACACACACGCGCACACACACACACACACACACACACACACACACACACACACACACACACACACACACACACACTTACAATTACCCCACAGTAAAAACTGAACCTCCTGCTTATCTAGTGACACAACCTACAAGGCACAGTATTATTTGTAAGCATCATGGGAAAAGTCTGAATTTAATGATATGAAAAAGCACATTAGAAATTAGTAAAAATTCATTGCTTGAAACAGTTGGTACTATGCATCACAGGTTTTGGGACAAATGCATGTGTATGGATAGGCCAATGTAAGACCACTGTGCTTTTCCCATGTAATGACATACTTCTCTACTAAGATTTATCTACTGTCCTTCATGTACATTATGGTACTGTGAAGGACATGTAATTGTTTCACAGCATCAGATACCAATGAGAATATTAGTTGTAAATCAGTGGATTATCAATCAGGCATTCCTGACAGTTCTTCCAGGGGTGATTGCATGGAAATAGTAAACATTTATAGTGTGTCTGTCACTTGTCTTGGCTCATTCTTGCACAATGTGCATTGACAATACAGACACTACATAAATATGACGGTGCACTGAATAACAGTAATGGATTATGTGTGAATAGCTTACCCAGCATTGTAACACAGTTGTAAGTGTAATAACTGGAGAACAGACATACATTAACAGACTGACCTAACTGAGTCAACATAACTCTGAAATCCAGATTAACTTGTTGTCAAAACTCAATACAAACATACAGGTGTTATGCAACCTAAACAAAGAATTATCTGTTGTAATTTTTTTTTATTTACTCTCTGGTGAAACGCAGTGCTGCCAAGCTCAGCTGCACTGCTGATGGCAAAGTATTAGTGAATGTGTAATAATATCTTGAGGTGTTAAACTTAGAATGGGAATTAGCAGTAGTCTTTGGTATTCTGTGCCTACGTTTGCACAAATAAGCAGTATATACATACAACAATGTCTGAATCTGATGGAAAACAGAATAGATATGTGTTATGTTCATGTTTCAGGTGTCAGTTATACATTTGTTATGAGAGTCACAGTTATTCAAGATATATATATATATATATATATATATATATATATATATATATATATATATATATATATATACTAGAGAGGTATTATGATGAAACATATGTGGGACCAAGCATTTTATTACTGGTGGAAACATGGTTTATAGGAACAATTTTGAATCAAGGAGGTTTATTGAATGACACAGGGGTGGGAAGAGTTGGGTGGTTGATAACAGGAATACACATACAGACATACTAAGAGATTAGTTCATGTTTCATTTCTGCACATATTTGTGTTGTGTTACTGTTTGCTTTATCATCATAATATACACATGCTCCAGGGATCTAAACCTTGTCATCACAATGAACAAAACATGCTGGAGGGATAGGTTCCTGACCCAGAGACTCCCCATACTCTGGAATAGACTGCCCATATATGTCAAGCAGAGCACCTCTTTGGCCCTCTTTAAAAGGAACTTTGATGATTGGATGGGAGATAGGAAATTCACCCCGGGGATCACGTCAGTCACCCTGCTAGACAGGGGTCCAGGGAAGTAAATATAGTGGGAAGAAATATCCAGGGAATTGTTATGGCTAGGCTTGTATAGGCCCTAGGGCTGATAGTCTAGTACCAACCTATGAACCTATGAACCTATAATTATTCATGCAAGACCTATACAAGACAGGCTTCAGAATATGGAACAAGAACATTAATACTGCAGCAAGATAATGGTGTATTAATAAAAGGTGTAGCTGACATTTACACCCACAGGAGTCATATGAAGCATTTGCAAACAGTGTGGCATGCATCTGGATTCAAACAGTAGTATTCCAGGAAAAATCTACTGACCTGTGTAATATCTAAACACACCACATAAGAACTCCTAATTCATAAAGTTCCAATATGACAACAGATTTGCAGAAAAGAAGAGAATATATATGTATGTGTGTGTGTGTGTGTGCGTGTGTGTGTGTGTGTGTGTGTGTGTGTGTGTGTGTGTGTGTGTGTGTGTGTGTGTGTGTGTGTGTGTGTGTAAGGGTCTACTTCATATGACTGAAAACTCAAAATACTGAATTTCATTTAACTGAGACTGAAATACTGAAATACTGAAAATTCATTTGACTGAGTCTCATTATATTTAAAGTTTACAATGCTGAATGTGTGTTTCCCTTCACCCATGACATGCTTGTGATAAAAAAACATTACTCTAGCTTAAAATGAACCAATGAGCATACCATGGGATACGGACGAAGAAAACAACAAAATAAGAAAACAAGAACATCCATAAAGAAAACATCTGAAGAAGAACTCAAAGCAAGAATACTTTAATGTATAAAAACTCACAAACTCAAAGTAAAAAACATAGGGTTAAGCACTTTGTCACTGTTAAACATCATCAGAACCTCTAATGCTATATCAAACTCTCTTTAAATACTCTAAAAACAGCTGATATTACACTGCCACTCACAGCCACCAATCACCTAGAACAACAATAAAACAGTTGATTACTGAGTAATAAATTGTACCAGGCAATAAGCCAAACCAAGCAACATTCAAATAATGTTAGCTCTCCATTTCAATTCACTGGTAATTGAAATATGTTCATTAAGACTGGAGAAGTTAGCCGCATCAAAACTTAATTGCCAAAACGTTTCCTGCTGTAGTAAGGGGTTCATCCAGTCCCCGGGAAAAGCTGCCAATTTAACTTGCTCAAGTACCAAAAACTTTAATTGTCTAAACCCAGGGCAACTAATAGAGTGTCTAGCCAAAGCACTTTTACTGTCTTTCTGATGAATACTATAAAAATGTTGGTAGACTGAGAAAACAATACCTAATTTTCAAAATACTGATACCCATTTGACTGAGTCTCATTATTCTGAAAGCTTACAATGCTGAATTTCAAAATACTAAATTTTAAACCATGGATGTGATGTGTGTTTCTATTCACCTGTGACATGCTTGTGATAAAAAAAATTATTGTAACTTAAAGTGCCAACTGTCAGAATACCGATGGCAGGATAGAAAGTAGTGGAGTCTTTCTAAATGTGGGTATGTCTCTTTACATTTTTATGGGAAGTTTCTAAAGGATATGGCAGACATTTCATGTGCTCCTGGCAGTAGTGGCAGTGTTTACAGTACTGTAAGGTAAGTAAAAGGAATATGCCCTCTTCTCCACTGTAGTGCAATCCTGGAGTTAGTTTCTACAGTTGAGGGATTTGGGGTGCGTAGCCACCCACCTAGTTTGGTTTTATATTGTCCGGTTTCTGTTAAGAGGGTAAGTAAGTAGTTTTTAAGTTTTGGAAAGAGTTAGTTAGTTAGTGTTAGAAGTGTGCATGTCTATGGCTTAAAATTCAGTATTTTGAAATTCAGGATTGTAAGCTTTCAGTGTAATGAGACTCAGTCAAATGAGTTTTCAGTATTTTGAAAATTATTTATTTTGGTCTCAGTCAAATGAAATTCAGTATTTAAGTTTTCAGTCATGTAAAGTAGACATATATATATATATATATATATATATTTTTTATTATTATTATTATTATTTATTTATTACTCTTCATTACCCTCATGTCAACTATATGCTGTATGTTCTTAAGTATATCAACTTGACTTTTCATATCTAAGCACAACAGTGCAATGGGCACCAGAGTAATGTGGCCAAAGGCAAAAACTCACAAGATTTTGCCATAAGGTATGTACTTCCATTTAGCCTCAGATTCAGGTGGTACTCAGCACCAGGCAATGTGCAAATGCAGGGGAGGAAGACTAATGACACAGGAAGATGAAGATCCATATACAAAGTGAGAGTGAGACAAGGCAGCAGGGACCAAATAACTTATCACAGAAGCAGGATAGTGTTGCCCTATAAAAATATGTAGGCAACAGCTACACTTAAACCAGTATAATAAAAACAATCATTAAGACTTACCTAATGCCTGGATCAGAACCCTTCAAAGTATGCAAAAATCTGCATATAAAGGTGAGCATTCGCTCATTACACCACAAAGGAAATCCAACTTTACACCTTTAAAATTAAACAACTGAAGGACAGCGACAGCTTACTGAAGCAGAACGGGTGAATAGAGAGAGATCGAGACACATGAAGAGTGGAAGAGCAGCAGTGTTTTTGCGTGACATCATATAGGACCATCTTATGGTGTTATTCTTACTAATTACCTTATCATTAAGCTGTCATGCTCTGTAAAAAAACTGCTTGCTATTGGGAGCAAGAAGGGGTAGGAGTGTGCAAACAACATTAGGACATAAGCAGGATAAAGGTGGCTTACTAAGACTCCATGTTGGGGTTGAAATGTTTTTGTTAATGCTTTATTGCAGCACTGTTCAAATGGTGTTCATAAAGTGTTGTAATTGGAGTGAAATACAGATGTTTGCAGATAATCATTTGCTGGGAATATAAAATGTCATGAAGTAAGAATTTGACCTACAGCTGTAATTGAACCCACAACATTATACAATAACACCAGTCTACATCCAGGATAATTATCCAACACACTCCATAGGACCATCTGGGTTGCTACATCCAGCAGATTAACAACTGTTAAGTAACTGTTTCATAGTGATTGAACCAATAGCATATAAAGCAAGATCCAGAAGTCAAAAAAAAAAAAAAAGAAGAGCCAAACAGCAAAACACCTCTGAAAACCAAGTGCAGCCAAGGAAGAAAGCAGCTGAAAATGTAATATCATAAACACTCCACTTTATTCAAATAGAAAACTACTGATAATTTATTGTATTGTTTAAAACAGAAATGTTTGTGTTCCACATTCCTCTGTGTAGGACTTGATCAGAACTAAAATGTCTTCAGGCACACTCCTTTTCATACAGTTAATTAGATAATTGAATAGGTCACATGATCCTACTTTATCCAAGTAAAACTTTCTTCATTAAAATTTAAAGAAGCACTACCTCCCCAGAAAATCAATGGTTCCAACCCATGCAAGGAGACTTGTGCTCTTAGTTAATTGTTCAAAAATAACTCATAACTTATTAAAATATTCAATAAAATTGTAAAATAATAAATATTACCCTAGCTTCCAAAATTCCTAAATTCACGTACAGAATAAGTAGCTGAATGTGTACATAAAAAACTGCCTCTGTAAACTCAAAGAACAATACGAGTCTTAATAAAATAATACATTGCATGTATAAAATACCGACATAATTGTATAAAAGATTATATGTTGAATATTTAAAATAAATTTAAATAACTGGGCTAGAAGGAAAACTGCTGTTCAAGTTGAATGGTGTAAAAGTAAACGCAAAACAGCACATTACAGTTTTGCAGCTCTTAATTTCAGTACTGGCATAACTGTCACTGAATTATTGATCCCAAGGGAACTATAGCATTTAACTGAAACTGCTAATATAGTTCCTTATAACCTATGGAAGTTTCCCAAGCTTCTCCCCTTATATCTTTTTATTTCCAAGATACCAAATAAAACTTTTTTGAATGCTTTACACAGCAGGGAGTGTTTATAGAGGACATTCCTAACATTACCACTCCTAATGTCATAATAATGCTTATATACTCTTTTCTTAAGAGCCCTCTCTGTCTTGCCAACATAAAATGCATCACAATCCACACATGCTGCAATGTACACTAAACCTAAAGTATTACAATTGCCATGTTGCAAATTTAACTTACGATTTCATCTGACAATAAGACTGTCGGCTTCCAGAATATATTTATAGTAGGGACAACATCCACATTTAAAAGTTTTTCTATTATTGTGTGCGTGTGAGCAAACTTGTGTCCCTCAAACCTCCTTTATAAATTACAAGTAATCTTATAAATTGAGGTTTGCCACCCAATAAAGTATAAATATCATTATTCACCTTAAACATACTCCTGTTTTTGGTGATAATGTTCCAAACAATATCTGATCCAATCCCATGACTCAGGGACATAGCTCACTCATAATCTACTGGTTGTTTTACTTTTTGCCCTTCACGTGAGTGTATGTTAAGAGAAGTGATTACCACAAAATGTTCAGAATTCTTAGATGAACCATATTTTTGTCCCCACCCCATTGTAACTTCTTCACAGATATTGTGAATAAAGGGCTTTGGGTAGCCCATCTCCAAAAACATATTAAAAAGTTTACACTTTTTTTTTCTCAAATTTGGCTTGAGTTGATCCTGGCCAACCTTATAAATTGTCCCTTTATCAAATTATTTTTAAGGTGAAGTGGATGATAACTACTAAAATGTAAGTAAGAATTTGAAAATGTAGGTTTTCAATATATATTGTTAGATTTGAATCCTATGTCAGTTATATAAATGGTAGTATCCAAGTAATGAATGTATTCCTGATTGTAACTGGAGGTGAACTTAAAAAGGATGTACTGTTATTGTGGAAATTAAGAAATTCTTCCCAACACTCATCTGAGCTTTCCAAGAAAATAAATATGTCTTCAAAAAATCTCAAGTATATTTTGCAGTGATGATAAAATTTAGAAATGAAAACAAATATTTTCTCCCAGCTTAATAATACTAGGTTGGCATAATTGGGAGGACATGCTGATCCCATTGCCACTCCATTGATTTGCCTGTACATTGCTCCTTCAAAGGGTATAAAATTGTTAAGGAGAAATGTCTCCATAAAGGTAGTAGGTGATCTACCATCCTTATTTGAAGTAAATGGACATGTCAATAAAGCCTCCTAATATAATTCCAAATCCTAGTTGTGGGGTATAGATATGGCTATATCAACCACATCGATAGCCCAGAAGCCAATATTAGGATTCCAGACTTTAGGAATTAATCTACTAAGAAAATCCCAGGAATCTTTAAGTAAGTGCTGACGGACTGAAAAGACAGATTTCAAAGTGCAGTCTATAAATACTGCCAGTGGATGTGTTTTTGATCCCTGGACTGCCACAACTGGGCAGAAAGTTTTTTTTTTTTTTGTGTGTGTGTGTACTTTTGGAATTCTGAAAATGGTGGGAATGAGTGGAGATGTATTGTTCAAAAACTTATATGTTGACAAATGAGCAATCCCCTGGTAGATAACATCCTTTAAAAACAAATCACTGTTTCTGTAAGCAATGTTAATTTCATTTTTTTGACACAGGGATATAAGTAGTAGAGTCCTGTACAAGTTTTAACATCTCCCCAATATAATCAATTGTATCAAATAAAACCATCCCTCCACCCTTATTAGGCTTCTTGATTCTGATAAATTTGTCATGTGACAGGGGAAAAAGTAAGTCTCATTCTTCCTTAGAAAGATTAAAATGTTTTTTGAAACAGGCCTTATCCAAGTATATATAAATCGGCTGTTCACAGGCTTTTTCAAGAGTCTGAAGAACTAGGTGAGTGGGAAGTATAGATTATAGGTTCATTGATTAGTACTAGGCTAACTGCCCTTGTAGGCCATTTTAATCCTAGCCACTTACTCCATGTGAGAATCAAACCCTGCACCTCATGTCTGTAAGGCAAACACCTTAACTATTATGCCAAGCCACCTTATTTGCATCTATATATCTAAATTCTTTAGTACCATTGCGAAAATGAACTGCCACATTTAATTTTCTAGTATGTAACTTAAGCTCTACTAAAGTGAAATTTTAATGAAGAAAGTTTTACTTGGACAAAGTGGGATCATGTGACCTATTAAATTATCTAATTATTTATATAAAAAGGAGTGCCCCTGAAGGAATTTTAGTTCTGATAAAGTCCTACACAGAGCAAATGAGGACGAAAGTGTTTATGTTCTTTGTACAATACGTTAAACTTCTCAGTTGTTTTCTATTTGAATAAAATGGAATGTCAATGGCATTACATTCTCAGCTCCTTTCTTCCTTGGCTGTGCTTCATTTCCAGAGGCATTTTGCTGTTTTTTTTTTTACAGTGGTGCTTTCAATCTGCATTTACTCTGTATTCCCATAGAGCAACAGATTTAAGCACATTTGCGCAAAAAGAATCAGACTAATGCGGCTGAAATTAAAATCTTCAGCTTTTGCCATAGGAAGTTGAACAGTATTCACCACCTACTCAGTACTGTTAGAAGTGCACCATAGCATCTTCACAACCATACCTCTCAACTGTCCAGATTTTCACAGGATGCACAGATTTTTGGCTCATGTTTTTGGTCTGTTCTTCATAAAATTTGTGGTTTTCTGCCAAATCACTGGGATGATCTGAGGATTGAAGTCACTAAGTAATGATATACATTTGAGTTTTAGACTTCAAATCCTTCAGAAAAGGTATGTTAAAACAAACCCTTTTACTCTAGCAACTATCTAAGTTTATAAGAGTAATATTTAAAATATGTCCCTATTTTTAGGCCTTTGCCCCCCTCCCCCATTTTGTCAGGCTTTGTCCAGATTTCTTGCACTAAGAGGTTGAGAGGTAAGTTCATAACAGAAATGTAAAATTTTACATACAATTTCATGACTTTGGTGAGTCACCACACCAGGGATGGATGACATCAACAGAATAACATATAGCTAATTTGACTAAATCAGTTGTGTACAGATGGTGCATAGGTGAAGTGGAGATCTATGTATGAGGCATATTTTTTTCTGGGACAGTTGCCCATTTTGTGGTTTTTTTTTTCAGAAAGGAGTGTTGGTGAAGGTGCTTAGGAATGAGAGGTTCAGGTAGGTTAGGAAGCAGGCGCAGACATACAGGACATAGAAGGCAGACAGTGATGGTGATGGGCAAGATTGGAATAGGTAAGGGACCTCAGATGCACATCCACACCCATCTTGAGAAAGTAAGAATCTAGTCCTCACCCTCAGAACTGTCATCATTGTCTCCTATGTCAGCTGGTTGGGTCAGTGACAGGCATGCCATTGTTTTTGCAATCTGATGTGTGATCTTTTCACCCCTGTGATTCTGGCTCCAAGACCTATCTCCATAATGCCCTCACCAGCCCTATGAGCTCCTGTTGGGTGACAAAATCTCCACCTCTAATACTACTGCTCCCAGAGAGTACCACTGCACCAGCAGGTGGGACAATGTCAACTTACAGAGGTGTAACATGTAGGGCAGGATTTGTAGAGACAACATTCACAGGTTGTGACATAGGTGATTTGGGTGTTTGTGCTCCATGTGGTACTGCCACCATAGCCACCTGGAGAGGTATGGAGGGCCAAAACCCAGTGGTTAGTCTACCTACCTGTGCTGATGGTCATTTTGTTCTCAGAAGCAATGTATTATAAAAAAAGAAACACAAAATAAAAGGAGAGATAATGGGTGGGAGAGACATAAAATAGAGAATTAAATCAATGGCATGTCACATTACTTAATTATTTCAGTACATAAAACAAGATGACAACTACATAAGAAAACCTTGGCCACATCCAGATATGATGGGACGGCATTAATGTGTCATAAAATCAATTAATCGCAATGGTCTGATATGACTCATAGAATTATGTATGTCACTATGCCATGTCAGCTATCTGCTTTCTAAGGTAATAACTGCATTTAAATATATATATATATATATATATATATATATATATATATATATATATATGTAAATATATATATATATATATGTATATATATATATATATATATATATATATATATATATAATTGTTAATGCTATGCAGTATTGAATTAAAATTATCTCATAAATACCATGCAAAAAAACAAATATCTGTTTATGAGTACTGAACCCACACACAATTAATCTGATGTATTCATTGCCTAAAGCAATAACCACCAACTATTGAAGCAGCCAGGTAGGCTTGATATTAAAGCTGGGGTATGCCTAGTCAAGACAGTATACCTAGTAATAACCAGAGCAAAAAGTGTGTTATAGTAACACATTAATCCTTCTTACATTCTCCTTTCACACACCGGAACTTTAATTATTGACTCACATTATCAGGACTGCAGGCACTGCCAAATAATGGTAAAGGGGACAGTCAACAGTTCACATGTTGTTAGCAATACTGGGAATAGTTGATTTTCAAACAGCAACAAAGTGATATCACAAAATGTGTGTAAATATGTATTCAGAACCCCTTCTTTAAAATTATTGCTTCACTGGATTTGAATATGGCATCAACTGTTTTCTTTCTGTATGATCACTGCACTTAAGCCTTATGTCACAGAGAAAATTACCTGACAGGTGCATTTTCTTCAATCAGGACTCTCCAGAGTGCTAACAGTAGTGCAGCATCAGGCTTGTTTGTGCTACCGAAGGTAACCTAAATTAAAATGTTCACTTTTTGTCCTTAGGCAGTGAACTGTATGCCGTACACAAACACATACACGTGAGTGTACACACAAACACACACACACACGCGTATGCACATATGTATTTGGAAATTCATATCTTTAAGTATTCATTAATATTTATTGTGAAATGTGAGAAATGCAGTAATTCACTACATTTTATCACCCGACCAAAAAAAAATTGTGATTGTCATTGATCTATAAGTGAAAAGCATAAAAGCCCTAAATCTGTAGAGTGTTAGTAGAAGGTTCTTGATAAGTCGTCTACTTCTTCTTCTTTAAACATGTTTTTGCAGGGCAACAAGTCCCCCCTGCACCTCCTGATGTGGGAGTCTTACCGCCTCTATGACCCAGAACTTAAGTATCATCGACTCTGAGTTTGCTATACCTCAGAGAAAAGGGAATATTGTGAGAAATGTCCATCTTGGACTCGGTATTTGTACATCCATTCACTCTCCATATGTTGGGAGTAAACAATGTGGGTCCCAATATTTGAAATGGTTATGCACCTGGGAACTTCTGAGTAGATGTTCTTGGGAGTAGGCAATGGAAAGATGATCAAGACAACCATCTTTATAACAGTAGGAATCATTTTTTTGGCATGGCCTACTCATAGCTCTGCCCAATGTCCACCATGCAACGATGTCAATGTGGAACTTGTCCGGAGACATCTACTCATACATTTCCATGTTTTTTCTACACGGCTATAGGCCCAGTCACTATTGTGGGTTATACTACTCAGCAGAAGATCCGTCTTTACTGGATAGGTAAGCCACCAAAATATCATTCTAACCCTACCCAGTTGACCAACTCTTCAAGAGCTGGAGCTACTAATTCATTCATAAGTTACAGTCAGGTCACTATCCTTCTGTGAAATGGGGCAGAAAAAGGATTAAAATTTTAAAGAAAAATTTCTTCCTCCTCAACAAGTTCCAAGGTATTGTTAATGACCATTAACTCAGGTAGACAGGATTTTGGTATGATTCTCATCCAAAGAACATACTTTTTCCAGAAAACTAATTTTCTACTTTAACTACTTAATTTAGTTAAATTTGTAAACTGGGTAAATTCACTGGTCAAGTGCTCCTTTTAATGAGTGACCTAGACCTAGGTTTCACTGACTGATTAAACAGTCTGTGGTTACAGAAATAGACTTTACATCAGCATCATCCATGAAAGTACAGTTGTGTGAGTAAACTCACCATAACAGCAGATGTTCTAATCAATCACTTCCACAGTAGCCTAAGCTATATGGGTCCTACCCCAGTGCTGCTGTCCGGCTTTTCAAATCTAAAGGGTGTCAACCACAATGACAAATTGACTACTTCAGACTGCATCCCCTTACACCTCATGCCTGGGGTGTGTGCCTCCTTTACCCCACCCTAGCTAATATTTGGAAGTCTGCAAATTGGGTAAGGTTAGATACCACCCCATTTTATTTATATACCATATCATTGGTGTTTTCTGTGAAAACTCACAAAGGCCCTGGAGACCAGGGATCATTTAGGGCTTTCAAAGCCTTTATTACTACCAACATCTATTTTACAGTAACATATTTTTGTATATATTGTTTGTTACAAATACCTTGCACTTTTACTCATTTTGAAACCACTCCCCAAACAGGGTCTGAAGCATCTGTTGTAACAAACTGAAGAGGAGGTGGAAGGGAGAAAGGAGGCCTGGATTCTGAGAGAACTGGTCTAGTCACCACATAACCGCTTTCTTAACAAATTCCAAGGCAGCAATCTGAGAAGATAAAGGGTGAATGTGCTGAGTTCAGACAATCCTAAGATACCACTGAATTGTTCTCACATGAAGTCTAGCTAGGGGAATCATAAGAATCATGGAAGCCATGTACCCCAGAATCCTGAGAAATTACTGGCTGATTATTGGTTTTAAGTGGAAAACTCAGAAAGAGCTTTTAGAACATTTCTACTTTGAAGGAATAAAAACTCTTCCTAGGGTAAAATCTAAAATGACATCCCAGGAAAACAATTCTATGAGATAGGATAAGATTTCTGTAAGTTCACTTGAAACCCCAGACTGATTATAAGATTCTGAATACTTTCTAAGGACTTTTGACTATTGGAAAAAAAAAGAGTTTGCAAATATAAGGAAATTATCCAAATAAGAAAAATGTGAACACCTTGGAGTCTGCAGTAAGCAATTACAGGAGCCAGACCAGAAGCATAGCTGGTTGAACTTGAACCCTGTGCCAGTCCCATGAACTAGCAACCCACCCCCTCAGCTCTTCAACTGAAGAGCAAAAAAAGAAAGAAAGAAAAAGAAAAAAAAAAGTCTGCAAAACTTGTAGGATGCTTTGTGCAGACAGTATCAAATTTGTGATACCTCCACCTTCCAAAAAAGAGCAAAAAAAAAAAAAAGTAATTTCCTTCTTCTGGCACACCAACAAGGTGGCCAGATACGAGACACACCCTCCCTCCTGCCCTAGTCATTCAGGTTCTATTTCTGTGCCCTGCCCTCAACCCTTTTTCCTTGTGTTTTAGTAAAATAAATAAATAAATAATGTTTTATTTTAAACTGTAGCAAACTGCTTGCTACAAATGTAGCAAACAGCTGCTGCAGTGTATCCCTGCATGGAACAAAAGGGTGCTCAGGTTTTAGTTTAAAAAATATTTTTTTTCTTTTAAACTACAGTAAACTGCTTGTTACAAATGTAGCAAGCATTTGTTGTTTATTTCTTGCATTTGCTATGGTTTATTTTTTGTTCTAGTCCTCCAGTTTTAGTTAAAAAAAATTTTTTTCACATTTAAACTGTCGCAAAGTACTTGCTACAATGTAGCAAACAGTTGCTTTAGTTAGACTACACATGGAGTGCTACAGTACTCAGGTTTGACCACGAATGCAATAAAAGCTGATATTGTACTACACTGCAATCAGGATGATAGATGGGCAATTGCATCTCCAAACACTTTGTGTCAGGTGCAAATGCCCTCTTCACCCTGCTCTAGCTATGCTACTGAGTCAGACACTTTCTAAATACCCTCGGTACAGTAGATAGTCCAAAGGATAAGACAGATATGTTAGCCAGTGGTAATGTTAGCCAGATAGAAAAAAAAATCTTAAACATATCGGAAGTGTTTACCAGTGGTAAACATATTTTAAATCCAGCATTACCACAAAGGCTAGTAAAGGAACCAGACTTAACAGGGTCTGAAGAGACAACATTCTGAAATTTGAAACCTTTACAAAAGGATTGAGAATGGAGAGGTCTAGTACAGGCCTCCAAGACCCTTCCCTATTTAGCACCAGAAATAGCCTTGAATAAAATCTTGTGTTCCTCTTGCGTACTCACTCCCTGAGATGACATTTATTCCATAACATGAGAAAACAAGGAAAGTTGGATTACAGGACAAGGAGGGATTCCTTGGAAAGGAAAGAGGGAATTCCACTACCAAGTGTACCCTGGGAAAATGATTTTCAGAACCCAATTGCCTGCATGGGAAGATGAATTTTCAGGGAGAAGGAAAGGGAGAGATTTCCAGGGAGGTAATGGGGGGGGGGGGGCTGAAAAGGGCAATAGTTATTTTGGTTTGGTTTTTAGCATTGTTTACTTTCCTTTTGGGGGCTCCTTGCCATTGCTTTTTAAAGTCCTGTTTGTGGGCACCTTGCTGACTAAATTGTTTATAGAAAAAAGGAGCAGAGGTGTAAAGAAAACATTTATTTGTCTTAAAAAGTAGACTGAAATATTTGCACTACCCCTTGTACCAACTTGTCCCCCTCATCAATCTCTTAAGCACCTCTGTAGCAGAAGGGACAAACAGATCTTCCTTTTCCAGGGGAAAATTTAAAATTTCAGTTTTAACATCTGCAGGAAGTTTTGGGACTGTAGCCAACCAAATTTTCTCACAACTGAGCCAGAAGTAGCAGCCCTGGAAACAGCATCTGCAGCATCGTAAGAACATTGTGAGACATCTTTAATTGCATGAGAAGGAGATATTAAGAAGGCATTCAAAGAATTTTTCTCCTCAGAAAAGGAAAGGTTAGCAGATAGCGTTAGCAGGTTCTGAAAAGAAATAAAAACCTTACTATATCAGCCTGGCAGTTTAAAAGTCTGAACGCTAAAATGGTAAAACAGCACACCTTCTTCCAAAATTTGTCAAAAACTTTCCAATTCTTGTCAGAGAGAATGGGATTACCAATAGCAATGCATCTAGCAGATGCAGCTTTGTGCTGGGAAATCATTATTTAGAGTTCCTCCTTTCAGATGGCTAATTGTCAGGTAAACAGCAAGCCATGAGAAAGACATTCTCAAAAGCAGACAAAACATGAGGAACAGTTCCTGATGGGGAGACTAGCCAACTGCATAACTCAGAATTCATTCGCTGAGTAATGGGGATTGAATTTTGATCCCACTGTAAAACCTATTTCCTTTTAGATGAAGCTTTAGAAAAAGAAAGATTTTCTTGAGGGAAATTTGAAGCAATCCTAAAAAATCTAAATCTTTAAGTTAAGCAATAAATCCTCAAACACAACATTCACCATCCAAATTCTGAATGAATTTCAGAGTCCGAAAATGAGGAAATCATTTTCCTTTTTTTCACAGCAAAAGAAATGGGAGCAGAAAAAATCTTCCCTGCCCACTCCTTTTCCTGGGAGATTCCCTATAAAAGGGCTGACACACTTGCCCCCTACCCCAAGACCATCAAGAGTGGTACTCCCTTGACTATGGAGGGCATCCCTACGCCAACAGAGGTATCTATTTCCCTGTCCTTAGTGGCTGTAGGTGCTACACTAAAGGATACAGAGAAAATGAATGGTCTGAGAAGCCAGTAGTAAACAAAGCAGAATCACCCACCATTAGCTGAGGTACAACTGGAACCAGCCTCACACCCAAAGATGCCTTGGCTACTTTTTCTTCCTAATGACAGGGGAAAGAAGAACCTTTGAAACTGGAAGCTGCTCCATAGGGTCAGCTGAGGATGAAGCATTGAAAACAGGAAGCAAAGCTGAAAGGAAATGGTAAAGTGTTAAGACAGTTTCAAGCAGGTTTGGGTAACAAAAAAAAAAACTATGACAGTCTGCACAAGCACAAAGTCCTGCCCTATACATAACATTTTCCTGAGCAGTAGGAAAAAAGTAAAAGAAAATTATTATTAATAATAATAATAATACCTTTTAGACAGTTGTTCACACAAGTATTCACACAGACCGTTCCCCTGACAAGAAGTGACAGTCTGAGATTTCAGAGTTTCCTGGTAAGCACAATACATTTTCACAGAAAAAAATATGCTTTCAAAAAATTAAAAAAAAGGTTTAGTGGAAGGATTTCAACATCAGGGGATTTATCTGCTCATTGTTGGCAGTCGACAGTTCCACAAAGCCTGCAAAAGGAGCACTCTTCGGTGGCAAGAAAGCTCTGAGCTTTTTGTGTTCTTATTGTCTTTTATATGAAGCTCTCCTAGAGTTTCTGACAGTTGGAGAATATAGAGAGTGTCCTTAAGTTTTTAAAACCTGGCCGGTAGCAGTGAGGTAGGAATACAGCTTAGGCTAATGCAACAGTGATCTAATGTTGATGATACAAGTATAATTCTGCAAAATGAAGGCAAGACAATATTGGGTTTATACAATACAACTCAAAAAGAAAGAATAAATGAAATTAGTTCCAGTGCTCCACAATCTGTCTGAAATAACACAGGCCACACCTTTACCATCAATAATGCGCAAGCCTCTATTTAAGTATTTTTTCAGGGTTGTGTTTTAAGACCTTGCACACTTTCATTTGTCTTTTCCTAAAACACAGACACAGCATTTATGTAACTGCACAATGATACACCACTCAAGTTGTGGTTTAACTAATTAGAAAAAGAAAGAAGACATCTCATAATGCCCCGTGCAATACTGCTGATGTTCTTTGTTTTGAAGTTCTCAAAGATACAAAATATTTTAAAAAAGTACAACAAATATATTCTGTTCCATGAAATTCCACAGTATGCTAAAATGCACCTTTGCTCCTCCCATTCAGAACCTGCTAAACACTGTCATTATATATTTTAGCAATAACTGACAAATGGGTGTGGTATATTGAAGATTTACCCATGGTTAGTGTGGTTTAATCATAAGGGCAAAGCCCAAATGATTAAAAAAGGCAGCCATGGGTAAATGTTCAGTATACCCACACCCACAAGTTGGTTATTGCTGTGATACAATGGAATTACTTAAAAAAAAGATTCTTCTTTCGGCTTTTCCCAGTTAGGGGTCACCACAGTGGATCATCTGTCTGCTCATGATTGGTAGTGGAGTTTTGCAGTGTCAAGTTGCCAGCCCGGCACCCAACCTTCCACAGAAGGCACACACATGCACACACTCACAATTAGAGCCAATTTAGAGTGTCCAATCCACCTACTGCATGTCTTTGGGATTAAACCAGAGCAAACCCACGTGACCACAGGGAGGACATGCAGACTCCACACAGAAGGCACCCCAACCGAGAATCAAACCAAAGAACCTCTTGCTGTGAGGTGGCAACACTAACCGTTGCACCACCATGGCCGCCACTTAAGAAAGAAATTACTTTTCCTAAATGTCTTCGTATAATACCACCATTCTGTTCTTCTGCATTGTTTCCACATTCTGCAGTTTTGTTGATGTACTGCACATGCGTATGGGACTTAGGTTCCCATGCTTACACAGTACTTTGGAAAGCAAACAACAGAGAAAGGAAGATCTCCATTGCATTTTAGTGAGAAGATTGTTTTTGGGCAAGAGTCTGATGATATGGGAAAATGGAACTAGAGAAAGGTGGGAAAATTAAAAGAATAATTTATCAATAACCTCTAAATTGTCTGGATTTCACAGATCTCCATTGCTTTTTTTTTTTTTTTTTTAAATGTGGAATCCAGACAGTTTAGAGCACTGAGAGAGGCAGGGAAAAATACAAGGAAAATCAGGTACATTAATGAAAACTAAAGAAATGTGCCTGATTTCCCTTGTATTTTCTTTGCCCTCCATATGTACCTCTTGACCTCTTAGCTCAAGAAATGTGTATTAGCATATATTAATAGAAGAAAGTCTGTGTGACTTTTTTCTATTGTTATATGCTGGATTTACAACGGGCACGCTGGTTGGGGTAACCAATCAGCATGCACATTTTTGAATACTAACAAGCTACCATTATATAATTCATTTTACACAATGATAGCTCATTATTATTCATACTGGTCAGTCCAAACCATGTCTGTTGTAAAAATCAAGCATATAGAAAAAAGTCCAGTCAATGAAGTTCCATTGAGCAGTCAGACTTTTTTCTTTTAATATATGCTACAGAGGCGTACGTCTCAACTGTCCAGATTTTCACAGAATGTCCAGATTTTTGTCTCATATTTTTCATCTGTTCCTCATAAAATTTGTGGGTTTCTGACAAATCACTGGGGAGTGAAGTTACTAAATAATGACATGCATTTCAGTTTCAGACTTTATATCCTTCAGACAATGCACTATGACACAAACCTTGTTGTTCTAGCAGCTTTCAAAGTTTATAAGAGCAACATTTACAATCTGTCCCTATTTTGAGGTCTTTATTCCCTGTTATTTAAGGCTTTGTCCACATTTCTTGAGCTAAGAGGTTGAGAGGTGCGTAAGGAGGGCAGAGCAAATACAAAGAAAATCAGGTACATTCTGCAAAACTAAAGAAATGTACCTAATTTTCCTTGTATTTCTGCCCTGTCTCTTTTGTACATCAAAACTATCTGAATGTTATAGTTAAAAAAAAAAAGCAATGGAGATCTTCCTTTCTCCATTGCTTGTTTTTAATACCACTGATGTACTGTGCAAGCATGGGAATGTAAGTCCCATGCTGCATATAAACAGTACATCAACAAATGCAGAAAAGTGAGGAAACAATGTGCAGGAACACTATGGTGCCATTACACAAAGACATTATTTATGAAAAGTAAGCAATTTTTTTCTTAAATAATGTCATTGTATAATAGCAGTAACTGACTCTGTGGGTGTGGGTATATGAGGATTTACCAACGCCCGCTCTTCCGTTATTGCTTAAATATGATACTTTGAGTGCACTGTTTTGGGATGTGCTATTAAAATAAAGTATCACAACATGTTAATAACTTTGTAGTAGAAAATATGGAACATCCACTGGAACAAACCACAGCTAGCTAGAGAAATCTCCTCGATGTTTAAATGTCCTTGTTGTTTAAATATGAATCTTCTGGTGCGAACACAATTCTGCTAATCACACCATTTAATGCAAAGACACTTTTATTGATAGAACTGGTAAGCGCTTTCACCGATAAGACTTCATCAGACCAAACAAATACAAATGTGTGTATATACCTAACCCCTCTTAAATAGATCTCCTCATGAATAATTCATTAATTCAGTAAAAGTACTCATACTGACATAATTTCCTGGCTTATAAAAAAATTAAAACGATATTCTGTCTCATGAAAACAATCCTTAAAAGGTCTTTTGCCATTGTCAAGGCTATATGTGCAGTCAATATAACTAACGTTCATGAATGATACATTACATCTAAGTGCAAAATATATATAAATATATATAAATACTCAATAAATAAATGCATGTAAATAAATATGTAAGTGAAGAATAAAAAATTAAATGCCAAGTCACACATACATAAGAATCAACATACATATAATAGCTGCACATATATATAAAATATATAAAACATATATTAAAACTATTTATGTGTGTGTAAAAAAAAAGGGGGGAATATTTTATTTAATTGACTTCACTCTTCTGTTTTGTAGGACTGGTTTAAGGGGTACCTTATCATTAAGTCCCGGTTTCTTGTCTGCTCTAAGCTTTATAATCCATTTCAACTCACATCCTTCGGTAAAATTTCTAACATCCCCACCTCGATAACTAGGGGTAATAACTTGTAATACAGAGAACTTAAAGCAGTGTAGTGAACCTGCTTCTAGTGCATGTCTAGCTAATGCATTATGTTCCGATTTAATACGTGTGTGGTATAAATGTTCCCTCATCTTCTCTCTCAATTTCCTATCAGGAATGATAGTTATGAATTGCACTTGAATTGCACTGTTATTCTACCAGCAGTAGTACAGAGCATAGATAAATTTGCTCTGTTTTAAATTGCTTCATGAACACATCAAAACAATAAAACACCACCCACATCTACACATAATAACACTGCATCCAATGCCTCAACTGCTAAGCTCATAAGGCAAACCAGCACACAGCCAAATTTCCTAGTCATTGGTTATTCTATAGGGAGACACACTGATGTCCCCCTCACCAGACTAAGGAGAGAGTCAAAGTTAGCTGCCTTTCTAGGGCTAGGGTCTGTCAAGCAAGGACGTCTGGAGGCATATGCACTCTACACATTTCAGTACAGTTTTTCTGGAGTTGGGGGTGGAATCTGGCAGGCACTAGGGGGCTCATAGTATCTGAAAAAAAAAAAAAGAAAGAAAAAAGTTTAATTATTAAACTTTGCACAGTAGTAGACGTTTGAACTGCAAGCTAGTATGTAAAGTCAAATGTGATTCTATGTGTATCTCAGAGCAGTGCACATGCGTGCTCGAGTTCCGCTTTAAAAAAAAGAAGAAACCAGTCCGGATTGGGAAGACCATGCCCAGAAGTCATTGCGGTTTTAACCACAAGAAGTAAGAAGCTGACTGATAGGACTGTGAAGTCAGCAGCCTGTCATGTCCATAACACGGCTGCTGATTAGTCCTGTTACTCTCACATTTTCTTCCTGCGCTTTAGTTACGAGGGAGAGAGAGTGGCGAGACAACAACTGGTTAGTGTGCAAAGTAAGTTCTCATTTTTGTACTGGCAGGTCCAACCAGATACTTTCTACATTTTTCCTGGCAGCATCATGGTCTATATATATATTATATCCTGGCAGGATTAAGCAGATACTAGGGAGGCAGTGTGTTTTGGTAACTGTTGATGATTTTCTTCTTTTTAACATAATACACTGGCAGGGTCAACCAAATTCTATTGTTCTGTGTGTTTTGGGGGCTGTTGATAACGTTCTGTTTTTTTTTAATATAATATCCTGACAGGGTTAACCAGATATAGGGAGGTAATGTGTTTTGTGGACTGTTGATAATTTTCTTTTTCAGCATAATACACTGGCAGGGCCAACCAGGTTCTAGTGGTCTGTGTGTTTTGGTTGATAATTTTGTGTTTTTTTATTACAATATCCTGGCAGGGTTAACCAGATATAGGGAGGCATTGTGTTTTGGGGTCTATTGATGATTTTCTTTTTTTTACATAATACACTGGCAGGGTCAACTAGACATTAGTGGTCTGTGTTTTTATTAATATAATATCCTGGCAGGTGTCAAAGACATACTAAGTATGGAGTGTGTTCTAGGGGCCATTTGTGGATGACATGTTTTTTTTTTTTACCTAATATCTTTTTGCAGGGTTAGTCAAGATACATTAGGATGGCTTGTCAATGTTTTGTTGTTGGAACAAACTCTACTCTTGCAAGAGTAAAGTGTATATGGGTAAACATTTTGCAGGGTTAGTCAAGATACATTAGGATGGTTTGTCAATGTTTTGTTGTTGGAACAAACTCTACTCTTGCATGAGTAAAGTGTGTATGGGTAAACTAAAGTAAGATCTGGCTGTGTGATTTCTGAGAAATACAGTAATGTAACAGTGGTCTTTTATTTTCATTATTTTAAACCTTGTAGGCTCAAAGCAGATTATCTGGGTAGGCAGTTAATGGAGCAATGCCTATGTGCAAATGGAATGACTGTAGTTCTGGATTGCATTGCAAGAGTAATGTGCATTTGAGTAAAATAAGATTGACCACAAACTCTGAACTCTGAGTATTGTTTATGTGGAAAAAAAAGAATACTTACCTTAATGACAGTGTCATCTTTTTTGTTGTTGTTGATGTTGTTGTTGTTTTTGTTTTTAACTCATTATATCCGAGTGATGCCTCAAGGTGCATCTGCAGTTAACTCCTACTGACGCCTGTACGCGTCAAATATTGCTTGTTCATATTTGCATCAATAATTCCAAAACCTTGGTATGTACAAGGTTTAAAGGATGTCCTCTTAAATCCTGCACAATGGCAAACAACTGCATTACTATTTGACTTCTGTCTAGTGCAGGTAAATAGAAATTAGCTGTTGTTTTTATGATATTAATTTATATACATGCAAACTGCGGTGGTGGTGCTGCGGTAGCATTGTCGCCTCACAATTAGACGTTGCCTGTTCGATTCTCAGCTAGAGTGTCTTCTGTGTGGTGACATGCATGAATGGGCGTTCCTTCGTTGAAGGTTGTGCGTTAGGCCCGGCAAGCCAGCATGTAAAACTCTACTGCTAATCATTAGCAGACCGGAGTTCCACTGTGGTGACCCCTAACCGTGAAAAGCCAAAAGACACAAACACACTATTTATATACATGCAATTTTCACATTTTTTTCTAAATATCTCAATAACCAATTAATACAGACATAATTGCGTAGTCTCATACGAAAGCTCTCAGCTAGATGAACAAAATTCTGCTGAGAGTATGTGGTTGCTTAGATATTGTAAATTGTTTACAAAATATTACAACTGTAATAGTTACTATGTTTACTGTGAGTTATAAAATTCAGTTTAAGACCTAAAACCTAAAGAGTGGTACGACTATAAAAGTAGTTTGTGCTGAAGAGTTTGCATTTACACTTCTTTCATAACGCCTATGGTTCCAGAGATATGAACATTTGTTTGAGATGTGAGGACATAATTTGATTATGTCAAAAGGTTTAGGCTCCGCTCATTGGAAGTTACAGTGCAAACTTCCTGAGCTCCATTGGAGTGAATGAGTTAACCTAGCAAGATCAAATCAGAAACTATGGGTGAGATAGGTAGTGGAGATCGGGGCTATGTGTGAAGGAAACAACTGGCCCTAATGTGCACTGTTGTTATAATACCAGCTTTGCAAAACTGTAATACTTTTCTGTCTGTACTTTAAAATGAATATAAAATAATTAGCAAGTTTTTAAGTTATCCTTAATGTATGTTATTTCATATCTGCTCATGTATATACTGAATGTTTGTTTAAAAATGTTTCTCATGTGTTGGAGACTTTCTCCCGGGACACATGCTGAAAAGGTTTTTTTTTTACTAAAGCCAGTTGCAGAAACCCAGGTAAACAAAAGTAAAATAAATAAAATTAAATGTGTATTTGGTTGGCATACACAAGCTATAATTAATGTTTCCGTCAACAAACTGAAAGTAATGCAAGTATGCAACCCAACTGTTACTATTATTTCTTCTTTAATCCTGACAGGGTAAAAAGCAGTTACTTTAGTTAGGTAATGAGGGGTGTTTGAGAATGAAATGAGTTGCCTGGCCTTGCTGTTTACTGTTGTATTTGTTGCCTTGCAAGATTAATGATTTGGGTAAATTCAGCTTTAACACAAGCCTGTAACTACTGTTTCTCTGCAACAGAGTAAATTAATGCAATATTTCATATTTCCATTTTAATCGTGGCAGGGTCAAAGCAAATACTTTAGGTCAGTAATTGATACAATGGCTGTTTGTAGATGAAATGTTTGGCACTGTAGCTTTGGTGTAATTTTTTATTTATTTTTTTATTTTACATTTGTTTACCAGGAATGTCCATTGGGCAGGAGTGAGCCCATTTTCAGTGGAGGCCTGGGGAGAAAAGCTCTAAATAGACATTTATTAACAAATAATCAGAAAAATATTTTTAACAACAAATAAACAGAACATATTGTTCTTTGCAACAGGTTCAGACATACAGTTAGGTAACAGACTGAGGTTATAAAGCAAATTAAGAAAAATACAGGCATTGTGTATTTTTGTAGTTATAGCAGTCATAACAGACTATAAATAGTTGTATTTTGAGTACCATAACAGTCTGGCAGTCATAGCAGTGGATAAACAGTTATATAGAGTATGGTTACAGTTTTGCTAATAGAGCAGTTTGGAAGGGGTCAGGTAATGTGAGGTGTGGAGCTGGAGTATTGCCACTGGGTAACTAGATGTGAATGGAGGCCATCTTTGAAGCATCTGACATTACTGGTGGCTCTGACTGATGTAGGGAGTGAGTTCCAGAGTTTGGCAATACAGAAAGAATAGAGTGCTTGTCCAGCAGGGAGTGTAGGTTTTTGGACGAGTAGCAAGGTTTCATTTTGTGATCTAAGTGGTCTGTTTGGGTGGTATTGAGTTAAGGTGAAGGTGAGGGCTGGACAGTCAAGGGGTTTATAGATAATTATATGAGCTATAGAGAGTTGCTGGTGAGTGAGGTATTGAGGTAGCTCAAGCCATTTGAGTGTGTGCAGTGAGGAACAGTGATGGGAAGAGTAGGTGGCATTAGGAGGAACAGTGATGGGAAGACTAGGTGGCATTAGGAGGAACAGTGATGGGAAGAGTAGGTGGCATTAGGAGGAACAGTGATGGGAAGAGTAGGTGGCATTAGGAGGAACAGTGATGGGAAGAGTAGGTGGCATTAGGAGGAACAGTGATGGGAAGACTAGGTGGCATTAGGAGGAACAGTGATGGGAAGAGTAGGTGGCATTAGGAGGAACAGTGATGGGAAGAGTAGGTGGCATTAGGAGGAACAGTGATGGGAAGAGTAGGTGGCATTAGTTGCAAACTTTGCTATTTTGTTATAACAGGTTTGCATTTTATTTTTTATTGCTGTGCTAATGTTGGTAAGGAGGGGGGGTGCCATATAGTAAGGAGGGTAGTAGAAAGGTAGTGGCCAAGGTTTGTTTGGTAGTAGGGCTGCGGACGTGTTTATGCCTATAGAGGGTTCCTAGCTTCTGATGGGTGTTTTTTATGTTATTGTGGATGTGCTGGTCGAAAGTTAAGCTTTTGTCTATGGTGACACCTTGCAGTTTAGTGTGTGTGACAATTTCTAGGGTGGTTTTATTTACTGCATAGATTTTGAAGTCTGGTTCATTTATAGTGGTGTTTTTTTTAGGGGAGAAGAGAAGAAGTTTGGTTTTGTTTGGGTTGAGTGCAGGATGATTTTTTGTCATCCAGCTTTCTATAGAGGAGAATGCTTGCTGTGTGTATGAGAATAGTTCAGATATGGTTTTGGAGGAGGAAATTATAGTTTAGTCATCTGCATATTGAATAACTGAGTTGCTAGGAACACAAGAGTGAAAGTCATTAATGAATATACTGAAAAGCAGTGGGCTTAATATGGATCCTTGAGAAACTCCTGTAGGGGTGTCAAGGAATGGTGAGGTAGATTCAAGCCATCTAGTGGATTGTTTTCTGTTGGATAAGTAGTTAGAAAACCAGAGCAGGGTTGGTGGGGACAGGTACAGAGCTGAGAGCTTGGAGAGAAGTAGGGAGTGGGAAATGGTGTTGAATGCCTTGGACAGATCCAGGAAGAGAGAGGAGACTTTGCATGACTAATGAGTATTTGAGTGAAATAAGACAGAATGTAAACTCTGACTATTTGCATGTATCAATCCAATACAGTAATGAAAGCATTATTATTGATGCTGGCAAGGCCAAACCACCTTCTTTAGGTAGGTAATAGTTATGGGGGGGGTGTTTGTAAATGAAATGAGAGGCCCTACTATTTACTGTTATAATTCTGTCTTTGCAAGACTGCTGTGCATTTGGGTATCGTTACTGGCACTTGGGACTATTTGATAATGAATTGGTGTTTCTATTTAACCCGTATACATGTGTGGTGTAGTGTGGTGTGGTGTTTTGTGTGTGTGTGTGCGCGCGCGTGTGTGTGTGTGTGTGTGTGTGTGTGTGTGTGTGTGTGTGTGTGTGTGTGTGTGTGTGTGTGTGTGTGTGTGATTGGGGTAAATGGGAAGTTATTTTGTTTTTTGACCCACAAAGATGTACTTTTGGAATTAAATGCTCATGCTGCTTCATTATGCAAGTAATTACCATCCTGGTATATGGTTGTCAATGATCCATTCAGTGAGCAGTATTATGAAGGGGGTGTGGCTTGGTCAGCAGTTTAAGGAAGTGCACGGACACCAATGTGTTCATGTGGGTGTGGCTTGTTGGGGGGCAGCAGTCTGGGAGCTGTGAGTACAAATCTGAAAATCCTGCCTACACCCCTGCTGTCAACTCACACAGGCACTCAGGTCATTGAACTGCATGTACCAGTATGACTCTGTCATAGTCCATGTGGGTATTAATGGCCTGAGACATACCTTCCTTTACTACATAAAGCAAAACAAGATCAAGCTCACTGATTATGTGTCTCATGTAGGCATGAGCCTAACTGTGAGCAGCATACTACCTTCTCCAAGGATATCACATTACCAAGAGAAAATGATTGATTTTAACAACTGACTTAGCTTCTTATGTCGATACAAGGAGCTACTATATTTGACATCCTGGAATAACATGGTTGACAGACTATAATTCTTTGCAGGGATGGTCTATACTTGTCTGCTCTAGTCTTTCAGATATTGGCAAAGAGCCTTCCTACCCCTATAATGCCTATTTTAGGCCATGGCAAACTGATAAACCTCCTGTCTTAACTGAACCCATGAAGGAATATCTGAAGGTGGTACTGCTTGATACTAGATGTTTTAATAAGAAACTGCACTACCGTAAGCCTTCCTCTCCTTGGAGAGTGTAGACATCTGTGTAGTGATGGAGATGTTTTTTTTTAATTCATGGAGAGTATCCCAGCAATGCAAGGTTATAATGTTCTTCACACCTTTAGACCAGCTGCTGCAGAGGAAGGAACTAAAGGTGGAGGAGTCTCAGTCTGTATTAAAACCAATCTCACATCCAGACGAGTTAAAGGGTATGACCCACTGGAACTCATACATGTCCAACTCACCATAAATAAGGTGTTGTACCATATCCTTGCAACCTTTAGGCCCCCCTCCATGTCCCAGGAAACCCATACTACCTATCTCAATGTACTAGACTCCCACGCCATTCAATCCAATACAACACTCATGGGGGATCCCACCTACCCTTCTATAGAATGGGAATCCTACACCACTTCTAATGCACAAGCCCAGTGATTCCTAAACTTTGTTAATACCAACATCTTGGAACAGCTGGTCCATTCTCCAACCAGGGGTACAAACATCCTTGACCTTGTACTCACGAACATGGGGGGACAATGTTCCTCACTCAGTGCAATGTCTTCACTCATCAGATCTGACCATAAAGCAGTATTTCTTGAAATGAAAATTAAAAGTGGGGATCCAGTGAAACAAAAAATGTTTAATAACTATTCCAAGGCTAACGTCTCTCTACTAAGTGACACCTTGGCTGATTTCCAAGCACCTCCAAATCCAGTCAACATCATAGAATATGCTGAGCTATTTACAAAATCTCTGAATGGTCATATTGATAGCTGGATAGAGCGAGCTGTGCCCATGTGTATTAAGACTAAGACAAACTCAAAAGACAAGTCACCCTGATGGAATCACAATATTAATTGATTATACAACAAAAGAAAAAAATATCTTGGCCAAGCATAGAAGGAACAAAGCCATGCATATTAGAAGCCCCCTGACCAATCTAAACAGGCAGCTAAGAGGGTTAATTAATACTTCAAAGGCTAAATTTGAAGAAAATAGCTTCTTAGGCAAAGGACATCCAGAAAGCTTTCTACAGCTATGTCTGTAACCTCAGGGAAAATATACAACAATGCACAGACTTATTGTAAATGCCATCACCCACTCTGAAGTGGAGGCCATTACTAACCTTTTGGCTGACAGGTTCAGCTCAAATTTCTCCCCTCACTCCCCCCCCCCCCCCCCGCCAATAGTCCAAAGGCAATATCTCTTACAACAATTCTCCCAATCATTACTAGGGAACAGATCAGCAATGCACTTTCCAAGGCCAAAAACACTGCACAGATGTGCCCCGATAACATCTCAGGAAGCTTAATAAATAGCATGAAATGTGACCTTTCATGTCTATTTGAATCACTTTTCAACTGTCCCAGTTCGGTTTTGTGCCCAGGAATGGAAAATGGCTACAATCATTGTCCTGCACAAAGGAGGTACAACCATTGATCTGGGTAACTACAGTCCCATAAGTTTGATCAACCTGATATGTAAAATCATGGAATGAATCATCATGGACATGATAAATGAGAACATAGGTAACATGCAAAAGCTGGACCCATCACAGTTTGGCTTTGTTAAAGGAAGATCATGCCTATTAAATCTGGTGGATTTTTTTGAGAGGGTCACCAAGCCATTGGATGAAGGCAAGACTGTGCACACAGCTTACCTCAACCTGGTCATGTCTTTTGATACAATAGCCCACTCAGGCATTATAGACAAGCTCATTAATTTAGGTATAAACCCTTTTATCATCCACTGGATAGCCAACTGGCTCACTGATAGGGCCCAGGAGGTGAAAATAGGTGACGCCACTTCCTCCAAGGGACCAACCACTAGCAGAGTCCTCCAGGGCTCAGTACTTGGCCCTTCCCTTAGCATCTATTTCTCTAAAATGGAAGCAAATGCTGAAGGTTTATGGCTGACTAAGTTTGCAGATGATTGCAAGCTAGGGCTTATCATCAACTCCCCTGCAGACACTAGCATTCTTCAAAGGCCTATTTATAACTAACAAATGGTGCCAAAGCTATGATCTTAAACTCAATTTGTAAGAAATGCATAACTGTACCCTTTGGGAAGTCAACCATGCCAAATAATTACCATGTTGATAATACACCCCTAAGAGTTGACCCAGTGGTCAGGGACCTGAGTAAGTACATAGACAATAGCCTTACCTTCAACCACTATGTGGACACAATGGTGAGGAAATCCTTTTATGTTGCACTGTTTGTATCCATAGAGGTCATTATCCCACTGTGCTCCACCCTTATAAGACCAGTTATAGAGTGCAGTGCTCCCTTCAGTATGTACCTGATCAGGCATAAGCAGCAATTAGAGCAACCTCAGTGGTTTCTACAAAAAGAATATAAGGTGTAAGAAACCTGCCTTATGCAAAGCACCTTAAAGCCCTTTCCCTATACTCAGTCTCCTATAGATTGCTGAGGAGTGATCTATGCCTGGCTTACAAGGCATCCACAAACCCCACACTTATGAATCTCCTGCATATACATAAGTCAAACAGTACCTGAAATGCAAGGTCTAAGGACCTGAATTTTGTCTGTGACTTAAACAGAATATGCTGGAGAGACAGATATGTGTCCCAGAGACTCCCCCTCCTATGGAACAGGCTTCCCATCAATGTGAAGCTGAATTTATCTATTAGCCAGTTTAAGCACAACTTGGACCAGTGGATGGAGAATAGGGAATTTACACCAGGCCTGGCGCCCATGTCCCTTATGGATTGAGGTAGCTTATAAATGTCTGCCCTCAGTGTCCTATTTGGATAACAGATATCATTATTCCTTTGAAAAACTTGGCTATGCTTAGAAAGGACCCCTTAGTTGTTAACCTAGTAACAATCTAAGAATATATTAACTATTGTTATGCCTGTTTTTGAACAATGTAATAGTTCAAAAATCAAGCAAATTAAACAAAGTTGTGTGGTATCATATGATTGGCTATGTAATGATAGGCAGAACATGGCACTGATTGTTAGACTGTGTGTCTATATCATTTCATTAAAAACTCATTTCATTGAAGCTTAATTCATTGACACATATTCACTGAAAGCTCACTTCACTGAAAACCCATTTCACTGAAACTCATTTTGTTGAAAGGTATATATGGCCTATTCCCCACTATTGTGTGATCCTGGAGTTAGTATGTAAAGTAAAGGGGGGTGTGGGGGGCACAACCCCCACATTTGTGGGGGTATGGGGGGCAAAGCCCCCCACATAAACTGGTTATATGTTGTCTTCTGGAAGAATTTATTCATTACACTTGCAAGTGTCCATCTATATGCTTTAAAATATTTACAATATATGGGGGGCTGTGCCCCACCCACCCCCTTACTTTATATACTAACTCCAGGATCGCACAACAGTGGGGAAAAGGCCATATATACCTTTCAACAAAATGAGTTTCAGTGAATTGGGTTTTCAGTGAAGTGAGCTTTCAGTGAATATGTGTCAATGAATTAAGCTTCAATGAAATGAGTTTTCAATGAAATGATATAGACCCGTTAGACTGTACCATGTACAGTGGATGTAAAAAGTTTACACACCCCTCTTAAAATGCTAGTTTTTTGTGGTATAGAAAAATGAGACCACAATAAATCATTTCAAAACTTTTCCCACCTTTAATGTAACCTATAACCTGTACATTTCAATTGAAAAACAAACAAATCTGTTAAGGGAAAAATATAAAAAATAAAAAATGTACAATAAGCTAGTTGCATAAGTGTGCACACTCTTAAACTAATACTTTGTTGAAGCACCTTTTGATTTAATTACAGCATTCAGTCTTCTTGGGTAAGTCTATCAGCATGGCACATCGTGACTTGGCAATATTTGCCTACTCTTCCTTGCAAAAGCATTCCAAATCTGCCAGATTGCAAGGGCATCTCTTGTGCACAGCTCTCTTCAGGTCACCCCACAGATTTTCTATTGGATTTAGGTCTGGCCCTGGCTGGGACATTCTAAAACTTTAATTTTCTTCTGGTGAAGTCATTCTTTTATTGATTTTGATATATCCTTGGGGTTATTATCGTGTTGTAAGGTGACATTCATCTTTATCTTCAGCTTTCTAGCAGATGCCTGAAGATTTTGGGCCAAAAGTGACTGCTATTTGGAACTGTTCATAATTCCCTCCACCTTGACTAAAGCCCCAGTTCCAGCTGAAGAAAAGCAACCCTAAAGCATAGTACTGCCACCACCATCCTTCATCATGGGGATGGTGTTCTTTTGGTGATGCAAAGTGTTGTTTTTGCGCCAAACGTACCTTTTGGAATTGTGGCCTTGGTCTCATCAGACCATAACACATTTTCTCACATGCTTTTGGAAGACTTGATGTATTGTTTTGCAAATTTTAACTGGGCCTGGAAGTTTTTCTGTGTAAGAAAAGGCTTTCATCTTGCAACCCTACCCCATAGCCCAGACATATGGAGAATAAGGGAGATCGTTGTCACATGTAGTACACAACCAGTACTTTTCAGAAATTCCTGCAGCTCCTTCAGTGTTGCTGTAGGTCTCTTGGCTGTAGGTGTCTTGGCAGCTTCCCTGATCAGTTTTTGTCTTGTCTTTTCATCAATTTTGGAGGGATGTCCAGTTCTTTGCAACGTCACTGTTGTCCCATATTTTCTCCACTTTTTGATGACACCGGTGGCTTTCCTCAACCAGACTAATCCCTCACTTCCTCAGTCTCCATAGCAACATAGGGGTACCTTAGGTAATAAAGTATGTTCATCTATGAGCCTATCACGAATTAACTGGTATCTAAATGTGAATGTATTTTTTTCTTGATGTGTATTAATTATCAAATGTTGTGATATGTTGTTTATCTAATATGAATGTAATTTACTATCCATGTGGAGCTTTTCTCCCCGGGCCTCCGCTGAAAATGGACATGTATCCAGTCGGACTATCCCGGTCAACAAATGTAAAATAAAAAATAAATAAAATAAATGACTGTCTTCACTGTGTTCCATGGTATATCCAATGCTGTGGAAATTTTTTGCACCCTTCTCCTGACTGACACCCTTCAACAATGAGATCCCTTTGATGCTTTGTAAGCTCTCTGTGAACCATGGCAGGCAACTGAGTAAATGTCAGGAAAATCTTACTAGGACAGCTGAACTTTATTTGCGGTTAATCAGTCTCTTTAATTGATGGCAGGTGTGTACCTAAGAAGACTGAATGCTGTAATTAAATCAAAAGATGCTTCAACAAAGCATTAGTTTAAGGGTGTGCCCACACAACAAAGTATTAGTTTAAGGGTGTGCACACAATAGCCATTCTGCATAAGCTTACCAAATTCATTCCACACCTGAGCCTCTGCTTCAGTAACTGCCACATCTGCGGCATTCCTCACCTGTCAGTACCTACTGGTGAAATCCAGAGACACTTTTTTAACATTGCACAGGCCTTTTTCTTTAACCTGATGGCTTTCCTCACTGCTGGTGTCTACTTCCATAACAGGCATTAACCATTATTTAGATAGCATTCAGTGCTGCCACTTCAGTTAATAGGATCTTGAATAGGGTCCATTCAGACGCTCTGACCCCCATCTTTCACTCTTATATGGAACACACTGTTTCAAGGGTGAAATCATCCTACACAGTAAGGTCTGCTAGGTGATCTCAGGACATTGTCAATATCTTGAGTCTGCCCAACAACTCACCACTACATGGTAATCAGTACAGTTCTGAGTACCTTTCTTATCCTGCATGCTCAGAAGTTACAACTCAAGTCTGACGGCATAACTAGAGAGTCAGTCAGTGTTGTTCCAATGTTAAGTGTAGTAATGAGCAGACATTTGTCTGAATATTGCATTCATTTTGGACACTATAACTAGCAAAGAATCCCATAATAATTCACTACTTGGGTTCATGCAAACTGTTTCACCTAATCACACCATCCAGGTATCTCTAGCTTTCCTCATATGAACACTGACATTTTCCATCAGAGCTACAGCCTTAATAGGTGCTAGCCTATTAAATGCCATACCTATGGTTTCCAAGAATGACAAATACTTTGAATAGCTGTTAGCTAAAAACAACAGACAGTTCCATTAAATCCAAAAGTACCATACCCAACCAGGGGTTTAGGAGCATCTTCACATCTGTCCAAGGCCTCTCCTCAGAGTCAGTTACAAAGCAGCAGAGAAACTATCCTCACTCAGGACATCTGTTTTCAGAAGCAATATTTTACACAGAAGTAAAAACAACTATATATTCATCTGGCCCTTTTCAATCTTCCACATAAGTTTGGATTCATTATCATGCAGTGAAATGATATTTCAATACCGAGACCCCTTTTCATTGCTTTGATCTAGTCATCTTTTATGCTGCTCAAAGTGCATCTCACCCAGTGCCCCAGGCATTGTCTTGTAGCTGCTGAGCCCTCATGGAGTTTCCAAGCAATTTTTTTGGATTGAGCCAGACTGGTTTATGTGGGTCACCAAATCACCAGGTGCTCACAGGTGAATGGCTCTTGGAATATTCTCAGTAGCTCACTTTTGCATAGAGTTCTGTGATTCTTTAACTTAACCATCATTGGGGTCAAAGTTTTAGATAGTTTTGCCAGGCCCGTCTCTTACACAGTTTACCAAGGATGATCTTACAAACAACACAGCATTCTAGCCAACATGTCTACAAATGTTCATTTCAGTGTGGAAGGAAAATATCACAATAAATTGCTGCATGACAAGAAAAACATTACACCCATAAATGAACTGTTGAGTAGATACTATCCATATAAAACACATGAAAACAATTTATAGAAATTGCAGAGATTGCTTAACATTTGTGTACAGTTTTAAGAAACCTTTTCACAGTCATGAATTAAGCAACTGGTCAGCTCACTGATACAGAGCCATATTGTCTGCTTAACATCTTTCAATCTAATTTTTCACCTTTAAATATTTTTAAATACAATTCTTTCCATGTACCTACTAATATATCAGAATCCTCTGAGGTAATAAAAAGTGTTTTCACGGTAACCTAGATACAAATGATAGATGATTATAACAACATGCAGGGGAACATGTGTCATAGCACTACATTCTTCGATCCACAGATGATGTTTAACTGATTTTTACCTTTGATAACTGGATCTGCTGGCCCTTCTAAAACCTTATCAGATACAAGATGCTATTAGAGAATAGAAGTACAGATAAGAACTTCTCTGACGATAAAGCTATATAGCAAGATAAGAGACTCAAGAGCTCCACACATACGTGCTTCTGTGCACACAGGCACAAATGTTTAAATATATACTTGCTTATTTTTTCGTTATTTATGTTACTAATGTGGACTCACATGCTTGTATTTACTTGTCTTTGTGGTGTCAACAGACTCATCATACTATACCCATAACATGTCAGTGGAATCAATTACCTTTCAGCTCCAACAGCAACTTTTTTCCCTACAATTCTTTTGAATGCTTTCAGCATGAGAAGAAAACATACACTGTGCTGAATTTACCCCGATGAAGTATATTAGGTTCAATGAATATCTGAATGGGATGCAAAAATATGGTGCAAAAGCCATCATCCCCATTTCTTTTCAGCAGACGTGGCTTTCTTTGGTTCTTTTGCCACCTCTCTCATTAAAGCATGGATTTCATGTGGAGCAGGCATAGTGCATATGCGCCTCAGTTTTATTAGTTTATAAATGTTCATATGTTTCACTGTATTCAGAAAATGTGACATACATCGTTAAAGGTAATATTTGCTGCAGCATAAAATGGAAATAGCCTTAACACAATGGTGCATTTACAGCTGGTTTCTGACAAAACTCCTTGATTTCTTGAGGTTGTTCTTTAAAGTATTATGTACATATGTATGTATTTTAGGAAACAGTGCATAAGCAGAACAAAGTTTATTGTTTGTATATGCACCTCTATCAACTGTCCCTGATTCTGATTCATCCCTCATAAAATATTTCAATATTCTGGTAAATCACAATGAATTGGTCAGTCAATAATGCTAGATTCATACTATTTTGTTTTAAAAATGCATAATATACACTATTATAGCAATAACCCATGCCTGGTGTGGGTAATGCTGGATTTACCCACTGTTGGTGCGGTATGGTCATGAAGGCAAAGCCCAAGTGGCCAAACAAAGACAACAGTGGGTAAATCCATCATTACCCACACCCAGAAGTGGGTTATTGCTATTATACAATGACATTATTTAAGAAAAAAAATAATTACTTTTCTTAAATAATGGCATTGTATAATGCCTCCTTGCTGCCCTTCCGCAGCTGTCTGGTATTCTGCGGCAGTTTTGATGTACTGTGCATGCGTATGCTTACGCAGTACATCAGAGCTGTGGGCAGAAGCAACGGAGAAAGCAAGATTTCCGTTGCTTTTTACAAATTGTCTCGGTATGTTAAAGGAGTTTAACATAACGAGACAGCTTTCAAAAAAGCAATGGAGAATCCCCGTTGCTTTTTTTAAAGCTGTCTTGCTATGTTAAACCCATGTAAGATAGCAAGATACCTTTAAAAAAAATCAACGGAGATAGGAAGAGCTCCGTTCCTTTTTTTAAAGCTGTCTCGCTATGTTAAACTAGTTTAACATAGCGAGACATTGTGTAAAAACCAACGGAGATCTTGCGTTTTCCATTGCTGTAAACCGGCGACTGGACTTTTTCCCATTACTATAACTCTGATTTACAACGTGCACACTCACCAATCAGCGTGCACATTTTGGAATATTAATGGGGGGTCGTTGTATAATATCCACTATCTAATAGACCAAAAAAAACTGTACTCCCATGCATATTATTGACTAAAAACACCCTACAATATGTACTCCTCCAAGATTAAAATCTATGCATTTCTAACTACATCCATCCTATTACTGCCTCTCCTACTCCTCCTCCTTATACTCATATCACTTAACATCCACTTACACCCCAAACATATCTCCCCTACAAACCCAAACTGTTGTAGCCATATAAATAATCAGCAAACCTTTGCCATTTTTACATCTATCTTCTCATTAAATACTCCTTTACCAAAAATACACTTACGTAACACCCAACTCACACCTACCAAATACAAAACCAAATACTACACCCCCGCTGCTAATATGCTCAGATTCATCTACTGCCACAAAAACATTGTCTTAGCTGGAGACATTCATCCCAACCCTGGTCCAACACACTCCACTGCTAGCCCTCCTAACCCCAACGTTAATAATCTCCCAAACAAACATCTTTCCTTCTATTCAATAAACACTAAGAGTATTCTGAACAAAGTAAGTGAACTACATGCTTGTATCTACCACCATACTCCTGATATCCTTGTTCTGACTGAAACCTGGTTGAAATCCCAACACCAAGACATAGAGATTTTGCCCTCTGGCAATAGCATACACCATCTAGATTGAACAAAAAGGAAAGATGGAGGCATTGCTATCCTACACTGTAACCACCTTACCATTTCTAACTCTACTTTTACATCCCAAACCTTCTCCCCAGCTGAAATTTTATCTGTAAACCTAAATATTAATAGCCATTCCACTATCACCATTGTAGTAATTTACATTCCACCAGGTGATAATATCCCCCTACTGGAAAATATGCTTGCTCATGTCTCCCAACACATCCCAAATGAAACTATCATTCTTGGGGATATCAACATTAACTGACTATCTCTCTCCTCTCAAAACTCCTCACAACACCTTAATCTCTATGGCTTTACTCAACTCATCTCTGATCCAACTTATTTCAATAACTCCCATACAGCCTCATCTCTCCTTGACTGGATTCTTGTCTCTCACCTTTCCAAATACCATAACCCTGAAATGCTACCAAATTCCCTGAGTGATCATTGTTCAGTAAAAATACTAAGCTAGACATCCCATCAAGCTAAACTTCAAAGGTTTATCAAACACCGACAACTAACAAACTCTAATCCTGATACTTTCAAATCTTTACTATCAAAAGTGAATTGGAATCCCTTAAAACTACTCCCTTTGGATGAAGCTGTCCATTTTTTTAACTCCACTTTCCTTAGTATTTTAAATTCTGTGGCACCCCTTAGAAAAGTCTGCATAAAGTCTAATATAGCCCCATGGCTGACCATGAACACAAGTGCAATAATAAAAAATAAAATCAGAACATGGAAAATTTAGACTAAAACTAAACATCAACCAGACCTCCAGAAATATAAAGAACTTAGAAATCTTGCCAAAAGTCACATAAATAAAGATAAGAAAAACTTCTGTAATAATCCATCTTCTACCTTTAAATCAAAACGTTCTGGCACTCTGTAAATCAAATACTACACCCAGGTACGCAAGCCTCCCCTAACCCTCATCCTGACAAAACACATGAGGAAACTGCCTTCATATTTAACAACTACTTTATAGACTCAATATCCAAATTACTAAATCAAGACACAAGCCATCCCACCAACAATAATAGACCTAATAGCTCAAAGTCTTCCATCAGTAGTAACCCTACCACTACCTTCTCCCTCAAACCTGTCTCCACTAACTATATTAAAACTCTACTATCTAAATTAAAACCTTGATCTACATCCGCAGACAACATTCCCTCCACATTCCTTCAGGTTGCCGCTGATGTTCTTGCTTTCCCAGTTTCTATTCTAATAAACCGCTTTATTACGGAATCCACAGTCCCTTCCATCTGGAAGCAATTTTACACCCTTCCAATACACAAAGGAGGAAACTCCACAGATACAACTAATTTTAGACCCATAGCCATACTCTCACCACTCTCCAAAATTCTGGAAAAATGTATGCACAATCAAGTTTTACACTACCTTCTGCAAGAAAATCTGCTCACACCTACCCAACATGGCTTTCGTCCCATGCACAGCACTACAACAGCTCTCCTGTCTTTCCTAAACTCTGTATCTCTAGCTAAAGACAGTAACAACCTTATTTCCTGTCTCTTCATTGACCCCGCTAAAGCCTTTGATACTGTCTCTCATAAACTTCTCCTTAAACTAGCAAACTTATACTTCTCTCCATCCACCATCTCTTGGTTTAACAGCTATCTCTCTGATAGACTCTAATTAGTCAAATGGCTTTCAGCTTTCTCCCCTCTTCTTCTTGTTAAAACGGGTGTTCCACAAGGCTCCATCCTTGGGCCCCTTCTTTTTAACATCTTTACCAACCTTCTCTACTCTTCCTGTCCTGGATCCTCACTGATACAATACGCAGATGATTCTACACTTATCACTATTGCTGAATCACCAACTCAACTAAAATCAGACACACAGTCCTCTTTTAACTCTGTAGAAAACTGGCTATCTGAAACCCAACTTATCCTTAATCCAAAGAAAACCAAATTACTACTCTTTCTCCCTAAAAACCTTAACCACATAAAGTCTTCCTTCTCCATGCTGTCACAAAATAATACTCAAATACAGGTGGACACCAGTACAAAACTCTTAGGTGTTACTATTGATGATAGACTAACCTTTGATTTACACGTCAATAATTGTATCCAAAAAACACATCTCAATCTAGGTCTCCTCTATAGAAACAAAAACAGCAAAACTAACCCTTGCAGATGTCTACCTCTTACCCACTTTACTTTATAGCTCCCAAATTCTCACCAGCCTCAACACTGGACTACTAAACACGTTAGAAACAACTTATAATAGGATTGCCAGATTTGCTGCCCAAAATTCTTACAAATCCCATCACTGTCTCTCACTAAAAGAGCTACATTGGCTAGAATTACCTAACCTGTTTTAGTATAATCAGTTTCTGATTATTCATTCCATTCTCTACAAACCCTCTTTCTGTCCAACTATTTCATCTCTAATCTCTCATTACCTACCCACTAGATTACTCCACAGTTCTGAACAAGGCCTACTAAAAATCTACAAACCAATGACCAAAATGGGTCACTTAGTCTATAGCTTTAACCCTTCCAAGGCCTGGAATAGCCTACCACTAGATATAATATCCCTTGAACATCCCAATCAATTCAAAACCGCTACAAAAAAAATACCTTCATGAAAAATGGACTTGCCAATGTAATTATCCCCGTAAACACTCCGCTATAACCTTCTACTTCTCTTCTCTCTTCCTTCCCTTTAATAAACAGACTTACTACTTTATCTTCTCCTCTTGGTACATCACTGTGCAAACATAACTAGTAAAATATTTCAGCTATGTAACTATTGCACTATTATCTATATAATATGTAATCAGGGGCAGCTCGTGCTATCGGACTGCTGGACTGCAGCCCTCCCACCTACAAAAACACAAAAAAAAATCTTTAAAACTAAAAAACAAACAAAAAAAAAAAGCACAAGTCCCGACTCCTCTGCGCACATGCACAGAGGCATTTGAAGACTTCAGACTGCCTTTATCAGCAGACCGGATAGAGAAACACAGGTACCCAGCAATCATTGCTGTAAGCGCACCCAGGAATCAGTGCAGTGATGACCGCACAGAAGAGGAGGTCCAGACTATTTCGGCTGCAGGTAGACCCAATGAGGAGAGAGGTGAGCTGTAAGACCCCATGAGGACTGAGAGAGGTGAGCTGCTCTACTGGGACATATTGCACAGGTGGTCGCTGGAGTGTGTGTAAAATGCCCCAGTTACTATATACTGGTGGCTAGAGAGAGGAATTGGTGGATAGAGATACTCAGGCTTGAACCCCGTACCTTGGATACAGGTGGCAAGGACCTGAATTCCCTGTCCACCACCATTTCTAAAACAAATTGCAGATTTTTGCCTCATATTTGTTCTGTTCCTCATAAAATCAGTGGTTTCTGTATCTACATTTTTCCTTGCAAAGTCTGTAGTGTAGTGGTGCACTGGAAGCATTGCTGCCTAACAGCTACAGGTTCTCTGGTTTGATTCTTGGCTGGGGTGCCTTCTGTGTGAAAGTGTTCTAGCAGTTGTCTAAGTTTATAACATGGATGTTTTTAATTTGTCCCTATTTTTGGGACTGTATTCCCCCATTATTGGCTTTGTCCAGGTATTTTGTGCTAAGGTTGAGAGTTATCTATGGTGGGAACTGTATTCATTGAATGTTTGGGGGCTGTATTCCCCCTCACCCCCATTACTGGCTTTGTCCACATGTTTTTTGCTAAGAGGTTGAGAGTTATAGTGAGAACTGAATTCACTGAATATGTTTGGGGGCTGTATTACCCCCATTATTGGCTTTGTTCAGGTGTTTTGTGCCAAGAGGTTGACAGCTATGCTGAGAACTGAATTCACTAAATGGTAGTCATTTAAGTTTGTCTTCCTCTCTTTTACAAAACAGCTGATTTGGCATAGTGGTATGTTTCCCTGACTGTTTTGCACAGGGTCCCCTGGGTTAAAGAAGCGGCAGTGAAATGTATGGTGGTAACACAGCATTTTATTCTAGCAACTTTCCAACATTATGCAAGCAATGTTTAAAATGTGTCCCTGGTTTTTGGGCTTTTGTCATCCCCCCCCCCAATAAATTTCGGCTTTTTCCAGATTTCTTGTGCTGCAAAGTTCAGAGATATAACTGCGTGTCAAGTAGATTTTACAAGGAGCTGAGAGCTGCAGGGGAACAAAACATTAGTGCTGCTTTTTCTAAGTCTGCTTGCATTAATAGCACAGCAGGTAGTGTGTTTACTTTTGATGCAGAAGGCTGTGGGTTCTACTCCCACAGTAGATAGATACAATGTTGATTCTGTACTGTGTTGTAAAGTGGGTGGATGCTGCAGTCCTTTTTGGCAAAGATACCTAGAGTAGTAACTATGAACCTGAACCTGTTATCAGTTTGCCGTACAGTCCCTATTGCTATATTACTAGCTTATCATTTTTTTTAATGCATGCAACATAGGCAATTTATTCCTCAAGGGCAACAGGCACTTTATTTGTAGATGAATAAACAGTGACATATAAAGTTGTTTGCTAGCAGCAACCTCTTCATTGTTACAGATTTCTTTAATGTGGAATTATTTACATGACTTTTACTACTTTAGAGATTGTGCATATTTACTGATACTGGTGGACTGTTGAAGGTTGAGTAGACTTTTATGATGGAAATGTTCTGAATTGGGTAGTTTTCTCATTGGTGCATGCATTTTTGTTTCATTGTTTACTGGAAAAATGTTCAAAACAATAAATTTAAAATGCCGTCTAACAACTGTACTGTAGTGTACAAGGAATATAATTTAGTAGAATCAGGAAGGTGTATCAAAGAGCACATGTATGTTTCATGTGCAAGGGGTCTATGATTTGAAAATAGCCCAAAGTTAATCTTTATCTGCCACTGGCAAAATGTATTTTCTTTGAATGTGGGTTTAAATGCTGTTTCATTGAATGTGAGTTTCAAGGGCAGAGAAGTTTTTAATGCTATGCCTGTTTTCATTGTGAGACTGCGTTGCTTTGTTTAGCCGATGTCTTAGTGTTTGTGCTATAAAATGCAAAATAAAACTTTCAAATGAAATCCAAATCATCATAGAAGTAAAGCAGTATGCACATTAGTGTTTATGGTAAATGGAGTGAAATAGCCAAGTAATGGATCATTGGAATGGCTGCAGGGGGGGAGGGCTCCATTTGACCATGATTTTGTGAGGGGGAAGGGCAGCAAACTCAAAGACAGCCCCAGCTGAACTATACCTCCCAACTGTCCAGATTTTCATAGAATGAATAGATTTTTGCTTCTTATTTTTGGTTTGATCCTCATAATATTTGTGGTTTTCTCATTTAGGAATTAAGTCACTAAATAATGACACACTGAGTTTCAGACTTCATAACCTTCAGAAAAATGCATGCTAAAGTGAGACCTGTTCTATCAACTGTCTCAGTTTATACAAGAGCAATTTTTAGTACTGTTTATATGTTCCCCCAATATATTTGGCCTTGTCCAGATTTATTGCATTAACAGGTTGAGAGGTACATGCAAATAAATTGCTTTATAGAATTAGGCATAGCCAACCAAACCTCTCAACTGTCCCCGAATTTGGCTCAAAATGTTGCTCTTCCCTTAATAATCCCTCCACAAAATAGCAATTTTGGAAGAAAACATGGAGGGTTTACAATTAAGAAATAACTGTAATAATCAGAGTTATAGATTACTTTTATTTCAGAAATGCATGTAGATTCTTTTATTTTGTCAGCTGCTCAAGTTAGCAGTACTATTATTAAAAAAGTATCCCTTTTTTGACAGGTTCCCAGCTGTATTGTGTGACTATTTTATATTTTTGCATCACATTTTTGGTCCATTTTTCATAAAATTGTTTTTTTTTGCAAATTAGTGGTAAATCATTAAAGACTGAAATTAGAAAATAATGACAGACATTTGAGTTTCAGATTTCATACCCTTCAGAAAATTCATACCAATGCAAGACCTACTATTCTATTATCTCTCTAAGTTTATAAGAGCAATATTTAAAAATTGTCCTTATTTTTGGACCTTTTTCCCACTTCTATGTATGGCTTTGCTCTGAGGATGAGAGGTATGACAAATGTGTCAGGGCCATCACAGTCAGCCAGAGACATTTCAAATTGTGACATACTTGTTGCACCCCGCTCCCCCATGTAGTGACTCTGGATGTGTCCAAGCAAGGCAAGGAGCAGTTATGCAGTGTAAATGTGCAGGGTATCCCCCCATCCAAGGTAGAGTACTACAGTGACTTTTCATCTGTTCTTGATTTTGCAGAATGGTCTGGTTTCTGTCATATTTTTGTACTGTTGATTTATGCTTATTACTCAAAGTGCCTGTTGCTCTGTGTTTTAAGTAGCAATGCTTTAATGACCATCAGGTAAGCTTGTCTGAGATCATAACATGCAAGTAAGCTTTAATAAGCCTGCCAACATTGAAGCCTTCTGTTGTTGCCATGCAGAGAATACTTAACTAGATAATGTATAAGCGTTAGGTATTGAAATGCATATGACAGTATTTGTAATAAAGGACAGGATTACATTATTCTAAGAAGCTCATTACACTTGTTGGAGACTTCCAGTGATCTCTGAGGGCTTTACCCATAAACTAAACAGAATGCCATTAATGTGTGGTCCATAACCTGTACAGTAATCCTTTAAGCAATGTATCTTGAGCTTGTTTGCTTTTCATTTTTTACTTTGATCATGTTTTCCCCATGAAACAAGCAGATAGTTGTCAGGCAGCAGGTCTTTTTTGGATAAGAAACATTTTTACAAGTGGGGGCATCGCAGAGATTGCTACTTTCAGCATGTTACTTGGTACTTTAATAAAGCTGAATATAAATTAAAATTATAACTGCAGTGCAAGGAGAAGTGGTTTGAGTTGAGTGCTGCTTGTTTTTTTTATACTTGATTTTGACTGGCATTCCAGTAATGTATTTAAAAAGTAATTTATTTTTTCATGCCTCTCAACCTTTTTGTTTCCATCTAGATATTAAGTAAGCTGTCAAGCTGCCAATGCATTGAAATATTTTTATTCTTTTATACTTCATTTGTCTTGATTGGACTCTCATAATGATGGTTTGGCACCCAGGGCAGCATATTTAATTAAAGTTTAGTTTTTGTGGTTTTGAGCATAGCTCCTCCCCTTTCTAGTTGTCTGCACCCCCTTCCCATTGACCCCACCCATTCGGCTATCTCCTGCAGCCCCCCTTTGATTTGAAGTCACCAGCCGCCACTGTATGTAATTATGAATGTATCCCTCTGATATGTATTTCACTTACCACAGTTTAATGTATGACACTGTAATGCAATAATGTGTGGTACTGATGAATGTAATGTGTGGCACTGTAGTGCAGTAATCTGTGCTACTGATTAATGTATTTCTATATGTATTTAATATGTAAAATTTCTATTTTCTGTTGGAGATTTTCTCCTTGGGCCTCCGCTGAAAATAGGCATTTGTAGCCCAGTCGGACAAACTGGTCAACAAATATAAAATAAATGAATAATAAATAAATATTGATCCAAAACTTGTTAGTCTAGTAACTTTTAAGTGAACTATTAATGCTTTAGCCATGATTTGGGACCTTCTTCCCTACCCTCATCCACATTATTTTTGGCTTTGTCCAGAATTCTTGAACAAAGAGTTGAGAGGTATGTTTACATGGCAGAATAACAGTATAACATGTAAATGAGGTTCCCTATTAGAAGACCGAAGATGCATTCTTTCAAATGCATCTTGGTCGAACTTAAAAGACTGAAATGGCAAAATATCGAAGCGGCTTTTAAGCGAATTCTTTCCCTGGGAAAGAATTTGCTTGGCCGCTTCGTTACTTTGCTGTAGTGCGGTCTCAGAGTTGGTATATTTAAGTAGGAGGGTGTGGGGGACAAAGTCCCCCCACTTAATGTAATGTTTTAAAGTGTTTTATTTATTTATTTATTTTTTGTTGGAACAGCGATATTTTTCCCTTGGGAAAAAATTGCTGTTCTGACAGTTCGACATTGTAAGCTTTCACTTACATAGGGTCGATTAATCACAGTTCACTTTTTTAAGCATTCAGTGATCTAATATAGACCCTGTAAAATGAAAAGATAAGAAGAAAACTGCAAAAACATGTATTTGTGTCATGTACTGATCCAAGAGATTTCATATCCCACTTATATGGTTTAAGATGCAGACATTGCAAACATATTAACTACCACTATGTGTTATTCTTTGTGGGTTTTTTTCTCTCTGATTATTTAGTTTTGGTTTTCCTGACAAGTACCTTGACAAGACTGCTGTAAAAATGGCAATTCAGAAAAAGAGCAACTAAGTTGCTGGAAATGATTGATTGAGCTGTGTGTGACTTAAATGATTGATTGAGCTGTGTGCGACTTTGTTGTTGCTGGAAATGATTGAGTGAGCTGTGTGCAACTTTGTTGTTGCTGGAAATGATTGAGTGAGCTGTGTGCGACTTTGTTGTTGCTGGAAATGATTGATTGAGCTGTGTGCGACTTTGTTGTTGCTGGAAATGATTGAGTGAGCTGTGTGCGACTTTGTTGTTGCTGGAAATGATTGAGTGAGCTGTGTGCGACTTTGTTGTTGCTGGAAATGATTGAGTGAGCTGTGTGCGACTTTGTTGTTGCTGGAAATGATTGAGTGAGCTGTGTGTGACTTTGTTGTTGCTGGAAATGATTGAGTGAGCTGTATGCGACTTTGTTGTTGCTGGAAATGATTGATTGAGCTGTGTGCAACTTTGTTGTTGCTGGAAATGATTGATTGAGCTGTGTGCGACTTTGCTGTTGCTGGAAATGATTGATTGAGCTGTGTGCGACTTTGTTGTTGCTGGAAATGATTGATTGAGCTGTGTGCGACTTTGTTGTTGCTGGAAATGATTGATTGAGCTGTGTGCGACTTTGTTGTTGCTGGAAATGATTGATTGAGCTGTGTGCGACTTTGTTGTTGCTGGAAATGATTGATTGAGCTGTGTGCGACTTTGTTGTTGCTGGAAATGATTGATTGAGCTGTGTGCGACTTTGTTGTTGCTGGAAATGATTGATTGAGCTGTGTGCCACTTTGTTGCCTATCCAATTTCCATATCATCAGAATCAGGGCAATCAATTTCCTTTAACTGCATATGTTTTCACAATGGCATGATATATTGTAATAAAGTTATATTTCAGTTTGGTTGTGTTTGGAGCATTTTTTGATTTTATTTTTAGTTTATTATTTGATGGCCTACTGTGGGGGACTTTGTGAATTATTTAATCTGCAGCGGCAATCTGAGTGCTTATTTAGTAGTGCCACTGTGTTGTCAAGGTATTTAGAAACACATTTTTTTTTGTTTTGTTTTGTTTGTTTTTTTTCATGCAGTTTTCTTTTTGTGACTATGGACTGGGATCAACATATGTATTGTATAATAAAATAAGTAAAGGGAGTGGGGCTGAAAAAGTACTTCTTGCTTTTTTTTGTAGCGCAATATTTGAGGTACACTAATGTTCTCTGTATACTGTCAGTGTTATCAGCTTACTGACATAAATCCTGATTTTATTTAATGCAGCCACTTAAGTGATTTTGAGAAGGTGTTATCGCAATTTTAAGAACTCTTTGGTATCAAGGTGATTATGAGCCAAACATAATAGACCAGAGATGTTTGTTTGTTTACCAGGAAAGAGCCCTGATTCACGAGCACCCTTTTCAGACTTAGCCTAAGAGTACTGTACTGTTAAGTGACTTGCTCAGAATCACACACCCAGAGACAACGGAACCAAGTCATGGACCACAGGAAGAAACCCATTAACAACACAGCTCTAGTCTTTTGTACTAACTGTGAGGCTAGTCAATTTATTTAGAGCCAAGATTATGATGTTAGCCATTTAATAATATGCAGATTATTAAAAGAGATAATAAAATGTTGTCTATCATATTAAATAATGTTCTTTTTGTGATAGTGATGACAATTTTTGCAAAAAAATATGGATGAACTCTGTAGCATTAGTGCTATTATAAAAACTGAGTAGACATTTCAAGTGAGAGTCACAATGTCTGTGGTTATTGAGACAGTGCTGCATGGGAGATTCAATGGCTACATCAGCACAGAAGAAAGTTGATGTTAATAAAGTTTACAGCCTAAGTCTAGAAGCTACTGTGACTAAATAGTGATAATTATGAGGAAACCTTTATCACTGTAGATGATTTCCTTATGTGTCTGGGATTAGGACAGGGATACTTACATGAACCCTGCTACCAGTGCACTCATTGTAGTACAGTTAGTGAGTGAGTGCTGTGCTGCTTGATATTCATGTGACAGAGCTGTTGACTGCTTGATATTCTTGTGACAGAGCTGTTGACTTTTTGATATTCTTGTGACAGAGCTGTTGACTGCTTGATATTCTTGTGACAGAGCTGTTGACTGCTTGACATTCATGTGACAGAGCTGTTGACTGCTTGACATTCATGTGACAGAGCTGTTGACTGCTTGTTATTCTTGTGACAGAGCTGTTGACTGCTTGATATTCTTATGACAGAGCTGTTGACTGCTTGATATTCTTGCTCCCATTTCAGTACTGATATCTCTGGGGTGATGTCAAAGATGCTGTTTAATTTTACATGCAAATCTAACTCCTTGCACGTCTTACATTAGCAGTTATTTCCTCTCCAACACACAGCTGTCCAGTGGAGGGAACGGTGTAGCAGATTAGATTCCATAAAACAAAGAGGAAATGCAGAACTGAAACTGAATACAGTTTGAGAATTCATGTTGCTTTGCTGGAAGCTAGGATTGCATACTGTTCATACTATGAAAGGTGTAACAAAAAAAATAATTTATTCATTTTCCCTTACTCTCTTTACTCTATTCAACTTTCACAGCTCGCAGTGCCAGAAATCCAGAACTAAATATAGGCAGGACATTAGTCCACTGCAGGATGCATGCACATACTCACATATTTACCACATGCATGCCTACAAGCAACTCACAGTCTCATCAATCCAACTGTTAACATGTCTTTGATATTTTCAGAAAACTGCATGTCACTGAAAACCCACATAAATAGAGGAACATACAGACTCCACAGAGAAGGCACCACAGATGGCAACAAAATTAAACAATCAAGTAGTATGAGGCAGCAACACTAATGTCTAGAATTGTATGCTATCTTATCAAAGTTAAATGTTCACTTGATCTGGAGGCGGACTACAGTAACTATACTTTAAAGTGTGTAGAGAACAAAACTGGAAAGTTTGAGGCAATGAACAGAAAAAGAAGACTATAAATCTCTACTGCGTTTCAGATATTTTGTTAGATGTTAGAACATATAGGTGTATATTTCTAAAGTGCTTATGTTTTTTATTGGGTATCCTGAGAAACATCTGTCATCAGATGTGAAGAAACATGCTTACATAAGTGAATACAAATATTTATTTTGAAATATTAGTGTAGACTTGAAGTACAACAGCATAACTCTTAGTCTTAGAAATGGACAACTTCAAATCACAGGAATGTTTGCACTGTAAAGCAGTTTAGCAGAAAACTGAATGTTTTTGTTCCATAAATGTGTTTTATTACTCACTGTGAGTGGAACAGCTGAGAAGACTGAAAAGGTGCCACTGTGCCACATTCCTTCATTACACTAGGAAATATGCTCTGAAGGTAATACTTTTCCTTTCCTGAAGAGGCAAAAGACAAAATACTAACAGTCAGAGTGAAGTTCAGGAGTTATTGTGAACCTGCAAAGAATTTGCTGGGAAGATCAGGAGTTGCTGTGAGCCTGGAAAGAATGTACCATTTATTCACCGGCTTACTTTATGAGTATACACAGTTTTATGGAGTGCACAGATCCTTGTGTTACTCAGTAGAATAATTAATCTGAGGACTGTGAATTTGGTAAGATACAAGATTCATTAATAACAGAATTGTTTGTGGTACAAGAATTGAGCAGACAAGGAATAGGCAGTTCAAGCGTTGTGCACTAGTTGCCACTATAAGCAAGAAAAGAAGATCTTCATTTTAATCAGCTTTGTAGTATTTGTGCTAGAAAGAATAACTTTGCAAAGTTGTACAAAAGGAAAGATAGGTATGTTCAAAAGAATGTTTAAATGTTGTTGAAAAGAAACAAAAGCTAATTATCTGTAGGTTCTATCCCCTCCTTCAATAGAGAGGGATAAAGCCCTATCTGTAACCCAGATGATCTGAGTTTGACTGGTGATTATCCTAGCTGTAGGACGTAGGGTGAGAGGACGGGAGTTAGTGGTATATGGTTTGCCCATCCTATAGGGAGAGAGGTGGCTTGGCTTGCCTCTTGAGTGACATGTTGTGCAACCCATGGAATCTGAGCCAGAGGGATTTACTGCTGTGGCATAGTTATATAGTTACAGA
>NC_056730.1:150784854-150884854 GCF_019279795.1 Protopterus annectens
AGAATTTTAATATATGTCGCAACTCTTCCTTTTAGATAGATGTGAAATATTCAACAAGGGAATACACTGAGTTTCCAAGGGTACATATTGCACAGAAAAAAAGAAGAAAGAAAGAAGAACAAGAAACAGGCTGTGAGCATCATCTAAATATATATTATCAAGAAGCTGAATTAGCACCAAACAAAACAGCAGTGAACAAATTAGACATCATTAAAATAGCACCTATGATAGAAACATGGGCAGGAGAATATAATAAAGAAGGTAACAGAAAGTTACGCCCACTAGTAGAAAAAGATACAAACTACAGTGCCAGAGGTTCATAATAGGCTTGTTCCTCCTGGTGGCCATAAGAGACACTATAAAAAGTCAGAAGGAAAAGCATGGACTGGATTCAGAAGTATCACCAAACAGTTTTGCATTAATTTGAACTAAGCTGTCAGACTCACTTGAAGAATAAAATGTGTTTTAAAACGGGGAATTATGTTTTTAATTTATTATGAAGTTATTAAAAGATTGGAAAACATTCCTAAGTAAACAGTGTGGTCAAAGTGACAACAGCACTTTAAAAACTTCAGACAAAGATATGACAGTATGTGTAAAGACACTTTTGAAGGATTAGGCTGTCAGCTTAGTAAAATATATAGCATTTATTTAACATTTGTTTACTGGGAAGGTCTGACTGTGACAAAGTCCATTTTCAGCAGAGGTCCAGGGAGAAACACTCCAGATGCATGTCTTTTGAACGTGGGAGGAAACCAGAGTACCTGGAGGAAACTGGAGCACCCAGAGAAAACCCACTCGAACACAGGGAGGACATGCAAACACCACACAGAGGGCACTCCAGCTGAGAATTAAACCAGAGAAACTCTTGCTGTGAGGAGACAACATTAACCACTGCACCACTGCACCGCCCAGTATATCCATGAGGTAGAGAAATAGGAAGTCTGTATTATCCAAGAAGTCATTATCTGTTGTTAAGATATATGCTTGCATTTATTAATGAAGGGGAGAACTGGTACTGTTGTAGTCTATAATTGTCCAAAAGACTAAATGGTTCAAATGAGTAGCACATAAAAACAAATAACATAAAAAAACATAAAAAAGCAATGGACTTACACAGTTGAGGCATTAAAGTGTAATATTTACAATTAATAGAACATTAGAAGTATTACAGTTCTTGAACATTTTACTTCAACCCCTCCATTCCACCTTAGTAATACATGTTAACCCAAACTTTGCCCCTGTCCCCAACCCTAAGGTACACCTTGACTTACAAAATGCCCTTTCCATGACACTACTACTACACAAGACAGCTCAAATACTCACCATGCATACACACACTCACACACACACACACACACACACACACACACACACACACACACACACACACACACACATGCACACCACATCTAACCTCTCACATTCAGACTCCCACAGACTCCAAATCTATTCGCTTACTTAATCCTTACCCTAGCCCTAAAACACACACATACTCACACACAATCTCTCTGTCCCACCACATACCTTTATAGACCAACTTGAACTTGCCTAAGTTACCATTCAAATAGTCTTCTGTGCACATGCGTCACACAGATGTGTGGTGACCAAGTCAGCTGTATATATCTATATCTACATATAGCTATAGATATAGATATAGATATAAATAACAGAGTAAATGTCCATTTTCTGCAGACAACTATACAGGAAATCTCTAACAGATGTAATCAGTAATACAATTACAGATGCAATAGCTAATTCATTTAGTGGAAGTCAATATATTATAGTGTAACATGAAAAAAGTACATATAATAATTTAACTATTTTTAAACAAGTATACTTCTTTTCAGTAACATTTTTAAATGCATACTTTCTGAAATTAAAAACAATACTTTCTCTTAATAAGTGGGGTTGTATCAAGGTAAACTAAGGAAAGAAGTTTGTTTATTCAAAGTGCTGTCACCATTGTTCTATAAATGATCCCCAGTGCATGATGCCATCTTCTCTAGTTTGAGTGTATAGAAACATTTTGGGAAGCCATGACTAAAAGCTTTGTAAAGAACAAAGTCCTGACAGTGCTAACTTCATCAAACCCCATTTTTCTTATAAAGCAGTACAATGGATAAAGTATCTTTCAGCAAAGCATTTAGTTTCACAGAATTACACACACACACACACACACACACACACACACACACACACACACACACACACACATTTATGTCCACCCACCCCACCCCTATGATTTTACTTACATCTGACATCTCTTCAGATACAGTTTATCTAGAAATCTAGTAATCAGTTAAATGTTTCCAGTGTTCAACATTTTTAAGATAAGTTTTTATTACTCTATCTGGCAAAACTGTTACCAAAGTCCAAAGTTATTTCTGGTTTTGATTCCATTCAGGGGTAATACTATATTATATTTTTGTCATATCATTTGCTATGTTGTGTGTGTGTGTGTGTGTGTGTGTGTGTGTGTGTGTGTGTGTGTGTGTGTGTGTGTGTGTGTGTGTGTGTGTGTGTGTGTGTGTGTGTGTGTGTGTGTGTGTGTGTGTGTGTGTGTGTTTCCTTTGCCTAGGTTAGGTATATTTAAATTCTGATTGAATTAAGTTTGTTTGAGGTACATTTCTAAACATTTTTGAAAATGCCTTCTCCTGCACTGGTCTTCCCTGACTAGGTATTTGTTCGGTACCTTAGGATCTCACTCCATTAATCTTCATTAAGTGTTCTCTGGATACTATGATGTATTCATACACTGGTATTACATGTTCTGATATAATACAAACTGATGATGATGATGATGTCATGCTCTTTCCGTTAAATTTGATTGGTTGATTTATTTGATAATCATGCATCCCCACTGCTTTTTAACCTAATGAAATTTGTTTTACAGCACCGATTAAATATGACATAAACTGCTTTCTATTTTCCTGGCAAGAAATTAAAATAATGTATTTGTGTTGTGAATTTGTGGTCTTCTATGTTTGATTGCACTAATTACCAGTAAACTCACAATATGTTTTGATATGACAGAAGAACATTAGCTGGAATTCATGAAGATATAAACAATGAGATACAAACTGCACAAATACTGGTCTGTTATGAGTTCTCAGAAGAGAAATTCCCATAAATAAAACACTCAATGCAAACGTCCAGAAAACAGACCCACCAAAACAGCAAGTAAAATCACATCAAACGTCTTTTTTTGTTGCAGAAGAGCAAGCTCCACTGCACCCCTAACAAGGAGGCATCACCTCTTCAACCCATACCCCTTTACTTATATACCAACTCCATGGGCTCAGAATATCATGGAAATGAGAAATCATCCAGTAAGAGGGAAGTAAGACTTGCACAGCTGTGATCTCGCTATGTGCAGAAATCATTCTGGGAGCTGCATCTCAGGGACTTTGCTTCTTGCATTATTCTCTTGGTTGATTAAGTTTCAATCACATGCAGATATTCCCATAAATCAGCATAGCTTAGTGGAAACCAATGAAATAACTGAGCAAAAAGTTCAAATATATGCAATACAGTTGCATACAATTACATGAAAATATAATAATATCAGTGCTGCTGAAGAAATTATTTTACTGGCAATAAGAAATAGCAGGGTGTGAAGTCATCATTTTGTGTGTGATTTCTGAACAATACAAACACTTGCACAATTTTATTTGGTAGTAATTATTACCGTCCAACAATGACAACACGCACATTCAAAACAGAAGTTAGTAATGGGTGTGACATTGTAAGTACTTTATACTCTGGTGATCGTGGGAAGAAAAAAATAAGATGTATAGAGGTCCTGCACACCTAGCCATTTCACAATGGTGCCATCAGTTGTGCACCACACAAAATGTTTTATGTTTGAGGGGTGGTACTGGCATGACTGATTTGTAGTTTAATCTAGACAAGTCTGCCAGAGGGATGGAGGCCAAAACTTAAATGCAAAATTAAAAAGTAAGAATGAAATTTTCAATTAGAAGAAAGAAAGTGTGTGAAGTACATAGGGAAGCAAGAGTTATGGAAGGCAAACTCAATAAACTTCTAGGCCTTACAGAAGGCCTAATATTAGATATGAGAGCACTGCATATCCATATTAATGTCCAGCTTGAATCACAGTGGATGTAGAAAGAAAAAAAAGCAGTCCACTCTAAGAAAGCTGCCTATGATGATGGTATCCTGTGTGAACATCATATGATGCTGATAAAAAGACAAAAAAAAGGAAGCATTTATGATGGAAACTACATGACATACAGAGAAGAGAAAGAATGGACTGCAGAATATATAGCTCAAGGCAAAGATGTTCTCCAATGAACTCATTAAGTGGCAAAAAGGGAAGAAAGGTCAGAGCTCGCAGGAACTGTAGTAAGACATGAAAGGAAAGTAGATGAAAGAACCTTGATTAGAGTGAAGCACAATGTGGTAGCCAATAGATCCATGGACTGGTCAAGTTTCAGTAAGATGAGGTACAAAATGGTGCAAAAGATTTGTCAGTTGGGGTTTAATGTTTCCTTCTAGTACCTGTAAAGGTAAAGAAGAATGAAAGGTTATCAACAGTCTGACAAGGAGGTCACTGAAAACCCACTGAGGAGAGTCAGAGATGAAACAAGGATGACACCGTGCTGCTCAGGTGCCGCTAACTATGGTGGGTACACAGTGCAGCCATGACCTACCAGATAAAACCATTCATTGAAACTACAGCTGACTGTGGAAGCAGCATGAACAAGAAGAATGAATGAGGAATTGAAAGTATTATTGTGTTACTTTTTTCTCAAATAGTTTTTATTTTCAAAGCAAATTCATTAGTTTAAAGACTGCATTATAATTTAAAACTCTATTATGTAAATAACTATATACAATATAGACATTTGGTCTGAAAGATAAATAATGAAAGAAAAAAACAGTATATTTCATTATACTTAGGTTAATAAGCAAACAAATAACGATTACACATTTATCAGAGAGAGAACAAGTTTGTTTACATTGTATCAATGAGGGATAGAACTTTCCTCCAAGATTTTTGACTAATCACTTGGGATAAATTCTAAGTTCTTTGACCTTGATCTCTTTCAGTGCAGTTTCCTTCAGTAGTGATGAAAAATCTTCAAAAGATGGTGCAATATTAGTATTCCATTTCCTATTTATACATTTTCTGGAAATTGCTAGTATTGTCCAGAATAAATACAAGTTATTGTGTTACATTTGATGCATGCACAATTGTTGTCAGATATTCCAGCCTTGGGCTGACTACATTGCCGCAAAGTTTGTAGCATGCACTGAAAAGGGAAAATACATAATGAAGTTAAAGGGGGTAAATATGGGAAGCTAACACATTCATACTAAACAAAACTTTCGACAGCTCACTGACCATTTTTAATGACTGGACCAAGAAAAAGACACTTCTGTAAACATCATTTAATTTAATGGAGCTTCAGAGAAAGAGGATATATGATCTGGGGGAGGGTATGAACAGTGATGGCATAAAAAAAAACAAGTGAGATTCCTGTTAGGATGAGATATAAATGCAAAAATGACATATTTTACTTTAACCCTAATTGGTATCACACTATTCCCCTGCCAAGTTACATAAACATGGCAAACTCAATCCTATGACTCATCTCGTCTCTTCTCCTACACTTCATTAGTCTCACCCCCCCCCCCACGACTCATCTCTAGACATCATATAAATATGACTAAATAACATAATGAGCAGACAGCCGTTGGCATATGCTAACTCTCTACAATCACTTTATTATTTATTTATTTGTTCAGTTTGGTAACTAAGGGTTTCTCCACTATATACCACCTTTGACCTCTCCCACCTCACCTTCTCTCTGTCCTCTCCTCATATTTCTAACTTCCATAAAAAAAGCTTGTTTTTTATCTGTACATAAATCTTTTACTTACATGTTTTTTTCCATCTGAAATGCCTATACCTTTAAATATGTTTAGACTACATGAATCTCACTTTTGTAAATCAGGATTAGAAATGCTATGTCTTTTTTTAACAAATTATAGGTTCATAGGTTCATAGGTTTATACTAGGCTATCTGCCCTAAGGCATTTATAAGCCTAGCCCAAATTTTTGTGGCTTACGCCACACCTTATATGAAAAAATACTGTGCCCATTAGTTTGCTGTGCCTCTGTCCAGCAGTGACACAGAGATGATTCCCGGGGTAAACCTATGATCTCCCATCCACAGGTCTAGATTTCTCTTGAACAGAGTCAGCGAGGTGCTCTGCCTCACATGGACCGGGATTTTATTCCACAGCATAGGAGTCTCTGAGTGATAAATCTATCCCTCCAGCACGTCCTATTTATATCCGTGCTAAGGTTTAAGTCGCTTGCTCTAGTGGTTTTGGTGGATTTGGATTTTTGAGGTGGAGCATGTCCATTAATTGCGGGTTGGACATGGCCTTGTATGTCAGGCACATGTCACCCCTGAGCAGACGGTATGCGACTGAATAGAGCTGGAGTTTCTTCAATCTGGCAGCATATGACAGATTTTGGAGTCCCTTTATCCTTTTGGTGAGGAACTTTTGGGGTCTCTCCAATTGCTGCAGATGTCGGGTGAGATACATCCCGAATGGGGCATTGTACTCGATCATTGGTCTGATAAGTGAAGAGTACAGGGAACAATGACCTCACTAGATCTGGATGTGAATCCTTCATGATCAGGTGGGCAATGTAGAAGGTCTTTCTAACCACTTTAGCAACGTGAGTGTCAAAAGAAAGGCCACTGTCAACCTGGGTCCCCAGGTCCCTGATAACCTCTTCTGTGCTTAGTGGATTGCCACCTATATGGTAGCTTGGGGTTACCTTGTTTTTCCCGAAGGGTATGACTATACATTTTTTGGCGTTTAACTTCAGGCCATGGCTCTGGCACCAGCTATCTGTTTCCGTGAGTCCCTTCTGAAGGATATCCGTGTCCGATGCACTTTCCACTATGGCGCCCAGTTTGCAGCCATCTGCAAACTTTGTCAGCCAAAGTACTCCCATGTTGGCCTGTACTTCTGAGAAGTAGATGCCAAACAATAGGGGGCCAAGGACCGAGCCCTATGGGACACCACTTGTGACCGACTTGGAGTCTGACACAGCGCCAGCAACTCTAACCCTGTGGGTTCTGTCCTTAAGCCAGTTTGCAACCCATCTTGTGACATATGGGTTTACATTTAAGCTGGTAAGTTTTTCTACAATACCAGTGGGGTATTGTGTGGCTTTGCAAGGTCAAGGTAGGCTGTATGGACTGCCTTTCCTCATCAATGGCCTTGGTGACTGTTTGAAGAAGTCAACCAAGTTCAAAAGGCATGATCTTCCTTGACAAAGCCAAACTGGGTCGGGTCCAATGTCTGCAAGTCCCCTATATCTTTGTTTATGAGCTCCATTATGATCCTCTCCATAGCTTTGCAGACTAGACTTGTTAAGCTTATGGGCGGTAATTACCAGGGTCCGTGAGGCACCGCCTTTGTGGAGTGGGACCACAGTTGCCGTCGCCACTCCTTGGGCACGTATCCTGTGGTAAGGCTGAGATTAAACAGCTGCCTTATGTGCGGTTTAATTCCTCATTTAGCTCGTGTAGCACACAGCCGGGACACCATCCGGTCCCATTGATGCTGTGTTTTTAGCTTTAGAGAGAGCAGCTTTCACCTGCGCATTTGAGATGTCCGGGAGGCTACACTCGGCTGGGATAGTTATCTCTCCTTTAGGGAGAGGGGTGAAGTTTGCACTGAACCTGTCTGCCAGTATGTTGGCAATGTCTGTGGGTTCAGTGATTTTTGTATCATTTTGGACTAATTCTGAGCATATCTGGGAGTTTCCACCCAGGTTCCTAACATAGCTGAAAAAGGCCTTATGATTGTCCTTTGAATCCTTGCATATTATCTCTGTATTTTTCACTGTTCTACTACTTTATTTATTTTTGTATAACTATTGTAAAATTGTTTATATCCTGTTGAGCTTTTCTCCCCAGGCCTCCACTGAAAATGGGCTCTTCCAGGCCTGGTGGACTATCCCAGTCATCAAACTGTAAAAAATAAATAAAATAAATACTGATCCCATTGGACCAATCTCAGTCTCAGCCCAAAGAGTAAAAAGAAGAAAAATGAATGTATCAGAAATGAATGTTAATAAAACATAAGGGATACTTGGGTAAATTAAACCCCGCCCCAGCCTAGTTTTCATACTCACCTCAGTCCTCATGCCTTCCCCCTTTTCCATCCAAGGGCTTTTCTACTTGCAATGTATATAGTTTTGTTTGGACCTATGTCCAGTACCCACCTTTTCTAACAGAATGTAGACTCAAATTCAATGTTTTTCAGAATATTTCCTTTAGATGTCTACATAATTGTTTTTAAATTAAAACATTGTCTCCTATCTCTGTTACTATGCTACCTTAAGCATCTTTGTATGCACTTTTAGAATGTTTGACTTTGCAATGAATTTTTTTTATTATTCTCCCAAGACAGCCTGAAAATGATCAATCACAATTAGTGCTCTACCCAGTCAAGAAATGGAAATAAAATAAGTACTGAAACAAATGCAACAACGGCTCTAATATTTGTACATTATGTGCCTTGTACATCACTGCCTTAAGAAGTGGTGAAACACCAGGCAGCTGGTGGTGATCTGCCAGAGTAAGGTGATAATGAAAGGGGGTCTAGCAATAGGGATAAGGAGTTCTGTTACAGGAGAGGTCATTGTAAAAATCAATGTACATATCATCATCTTCATCATCACCGTTTTTCTAAACTGTTTGCCTGGGTGAGTATTGTGGCATCAAGCTACGCAAGGTAAACCAGTATTCCATATCCCCAGCAAGAGTCCCCAGCAAGCTCATTTTGTTCGTTATCCAAACATTCTACAGTAAGCACAGAGATACAACTTCTCCAAGTTATCATCTCATACCATGGATCTGACAAAGGTCGTCTTCCTACTGGGATATCTCTGGTATACAACTGAGAGAGGAACAGCAATAATATTTATATAGTCTTATATAGTTACAGAGGGCATTAAGGAGTTGGCTTCAAATAAAATGTTCTCATATATACAATTGCAAATATTATTCATTGATATATTTGTTAACTAAGTAGGTGCACTGATCAGAGGACCCTTTTTAGGCATGACCCAGGCCATAATGCTGAATTAAGACACTATTTTACAAAACATTGAAAAACTAAAACAGCAAAAATAATCATAACAAACAAATACAGCTATAATTGTATATATGAAACAAGTAATTACCAAAAGTTGAGATACAAAAATAATTACAGTACAGAAACAAATTTTAAAAGAAAATGAAGACGGAATTTTTGATAACTTAGGAAAGAGAAGGTTAGTGAAACAGAGTTTAGTGGTAGTCAGAGGCATAGCTAGGATGGAGCAAAGGGGCCAGCCACCTCAGACATGAGGTGTTAGGGGGCACTATGGGTCAGCAGTATAGTGTCAGCATTCAGAAATAAATACTAATAGTGCATTTGCAGTCAGGGCTGAAGCTATAGGATGCTACTTGGTAGAAATGTAGCAAGTGTTTTTCTTTTGATCCTCAACATAAAAGTTGAAAGATGAAAATTTGAGGGGTATCATATCAGGAAATGACAATGACTCTAGTGAAAGTGAAAAGGAGCTGCTGGGCAGTTAGAAGTTAGAGTGTTGGCTTTATCATACATTTAGGCAACAGAGGGTTAGTGAAGCATAGTTAAAGAAAGTGAAACAGTTCATAGCAGTTAAGAGGAAGAGCACTGACATTATCAAATATTTGTACTAGAAAACAATATAGCATAAGCAGGAAGAAATATGAGCTGGTGCATTAGTACTGGAATAAAATAGAATGAGATAATAAACCACAAAGAACACAGAATACTAACTCAAAAGAGAAAAGGTTTATGCATACTTAGTATGAACATAGCATGCATGCTATCAGAGATCTCGCAGAGGAACTGATGAAGTCTATGCATGGGAGAAGAGAAAGACTGAATTAAAGGAGAACTTTAAACATCACAAAAGAAGTTAGATGTGGAACAAAGGATAAGCAGTAGCTATTAATGTGTCACAAAATATTAACCAATATATTATGGGAGGCAATAGTAACAATACATCTGGGACCAAGAAACAACAAGTTAGCCATAATTGTTGACAAAGTGATGCTGAAAAGATTTTGAATGTAATTTTGCAGTGATTTCTTAAAGTCTTTTGGTGACGTGGTGCTCCTGTGTTCATAGATTCATAGGTGTGTACTAGGCTAATGGCCCTGGAGACTTTACAAGCCTTGACCAGGCACCATGCCACCCGATGCTAGTTCACAGTGCCCATATCCAGTAGTGCAACTGGAATGATCATGGAGTGAACTTTCTGTTATTCATCCACTCGTCAAGATTTCTCTTGAAGACGGCCACTGAGGTGCTCTGCTTGACATGAATGAGAAGCTTATTCCAGAATATGGACAGTCTTTGGGAGATGAACCTGTCCCTCCATCATGTTCTGTTAATTGTGGCTCTGGAGTATGTGGCATGGGGGAGGGGTTGGGATTTCTTTAGGTGTAGCATTTCAAGTAGGGCTGGGTCGGACATGGCTTTGTAAGTCAAGCATAGATCATCTCTAAGTAGACGATAAGAGACTGAGAACAGCTGAAGTTTCTTGAGTCTGTCCATATAGGACATGTGTTTCATAGTTTTATAGTTTCATAGTATAGTACTAGGCTATCTGCCCTGGGGAATTTGTAAACCTAGCCATAGTGATGTGGCTTTTGCCACCCCATGAAATGGTACAAAAAATGTACAGAATAAATTTAGAATACTGTGCCTCTGTCTAGTAGTGACACAGTGAAGGTCCCCTTATATAATAGAATTAGTTTACTGTGCCCCTGTCTAGCAGTGACACAGATGTGACCCCTGGGGTAAACTTACGATCTCCCATCCACTCATCAAGATTTCTCTTGAAGAGAGTCAGTGAGGGGCTCTGCCTAATACGAACTGGGATCTTGTTCCAAAGCATGGGAAGCCTCTGGGTTATGAATCTATCCCTCCAGCATGTCCTATTCATACTTGTGTCGAGGTTTAAGTCTTTAGCTCTCGTGGTCCTGATGGATTTGGATTTTTTGAGGTGGAGCATGTCCATCAGATCTTGATTGGACATGGCCTTGTACGTCAGGCAGAGATCACCTCTGAGCAGGCGGTATGCTACTGAATAGAGCTGAAGTTTCTTTAGTCTGGCAGAATAAGACATATGTTGGAGACCCTTGATCCTCTTGGTGAGGTACTTTTGTGGTCTCTCCAGCTGTTGCAAATGCCGGGTGAGGTACATACCAAATGGGGCATTGTACTCAATCATGGGTCTGATGAGGGAGGAGTATAGGGGTACAATGACATCCTTGGATCTGGATGTGAATCCCTTCATGATGAGGTGTGCAAGGTAGAATGTTTTCTAACCACTTTGGTAACGAGGGTGTCAAATGAGAGGTCGCTGTCGACTTGGGTCCCTAGGTCTCTGATTACTTTTTCCATTCTCAGTGGGTTGCTGTCTATGTGATAATTTGTGGGTACTTTGTTTTTCCCAAAGGGGATGACTATACATTTCTTGGCATTTAGTTTAAGGCCGTGAGTCCGGCACCAGTTGTCCGTTTCTGTGAGGCCTTTTTGTAGGATGTATGTGTCCGCTGGTGTATCAACTATGGTGCTTATTTTGCAGTCATCTGCGAACTTTGTCAGCCACAGCCCTCCCATGTTTGCTTTAACATCTGAGAAATAAATGCTGAACAAGAGGGGTCCCAGGACAGACCCCTGTGGGACACCACTTGTGACTGGCTTTGAGTCTGACATTGCTCCAGTGATTTTAACTTTATGGGTTCTGTCCTTTAGCCAGTTTGCAACCCATCTAGTGACATAAGGGTTTACGTTTAAGCTGTTGAGCTTATCTATGATGCCTGAGTGGGGTATTGTGTCGAAGGCCTTAGCCAAGTCCAGGTAGGCTGTATGGACTGCTTTGCCCTCATCAATGGCTCTAGTGACTGTTTCAAAAAGTCAACCAGGTTCAAAAGGCAGGATCTGCCCTTTACAAAGCCGAACTGGGTGGGGTCAAGTGTCTGTAGGTCCCCTATGTCTCTGTTTATGAGTTCCATAATGATTCTTTCCATAGCTTTGCAGACCAGGCTGGTTAAGCTTATGGGGCGGTAGTTTCAGGGTCTGTAGAGGCACCCCTTTGTGGAGTGGGACCACTGTTGCTGTCGCCAGTGTTCAGGTACATATCCCAAGTAAGGCTAAGGTTAAGTAGCATTTTTATGTGTGGGTTTAGCTCCTCTTGGAGTTCACGTAACACGCAACCCGGGATACCATCAGGTCCCATTGATGCTGTGTTTTTAGCTTTGTTTAGGGCGGTTCTCACTTGGACATCTGAGATGACAGGGAGATTACATTCAGCTGGGATAAGTATTTCTTCTTTTGGGGGTGACGGAGGGGAGAAATTTGCACTGAACCTGTCAGCCAGAATGTTGGCAATATCTGTGGGTTCAGTGTATTTGTTGTTGTTGTGAACCAACTCTGAGCATATCTGAGGGTTTCCGCCCAGGTTTCTAACATAGCTGAAGAAGGCTTTGTGGTTATCTTTAGTGTCCTTAGCGATTTTTCTCTCAAAGTTGGCCTTGGATGTTTTTATGAGAGAACGTAGTTTTCTGCTAATGTTGATTAGAGATGTCTTCCCTTCATGGGATTTTGCTCTGACGTGCAGTAGCTTCCTTCTTTTGTTATACAATTTGTTTATGGCTGAGGTCCACCAGACAGGACGCTTGCCTTTGGTGGAGAGAGACTTGGATTTATTTGGGATTGCATGATCCATGCATTCTTGGAGATGTCCATAGAAAGCATTTGTGAAGGATTCGGCATTGTGGGATGTGGTATCCACTGGCACAGTGGGCTTAAAGGATACCATCTCAGTCTTAAGAAGAGTGAAGTCTGCTTTTGAGAAGTTTTTCACTGTGGTCTTTTGTGCTGGGGGTGGAGGTGGGATATGTATATCCAGGGTGATTAGTTTGTGGTCAGATCTCACTAGTGAGGGCTATACTTCTGGTGTGGAGCATTTTGTCCCCATGTTTGTGATGATCAGGTCTAGTATATTATTTCCCCTAGTGGGAGAGGTGACTAGTTGTTCCAGTGCATTTGAATTTATGAATTCCAGAAACCTTTGGGCTAGGGTGTTAGGGCTAGAATAATGTACCCAATCTATGTTTGAGTAGTTGAAGTCTCGCAGTATGATGGTATTTTGTGATACATTCATATCCTCCAATGTCTTCAGGAAGGCTGAGTGGGGTTCTTGAGATTGAGAGGGTGGTCTGTAACATGCTACCAGTTGTATAGCAGTTTTGCCTATGGTTAGTTGCACCTGTATGATTTCTGATGCTTCATGTGTTGCTACCAACCTGGAGGTGTGGGTGTCCTTGATGAATATGGACACTCCCCCTCCCTTTGTGGTTCGGCCCGGGTTTTGGGGCCGAAAAGCATGATACGAGGTATAGCCTGGTAATGTTGGGGTGCTCTCAGGAGCCTTGAACCAGGTTTCAGTTACTGCACAGACGTCGATGTTCTCCATGCTGAGGACTGCATCAAGTGCCTGCATCTTGAGATTTAGACTTCTGGCATTGAGCAGCATTACCCTTAATTTTTTTCCATTTTTGTTTTGTAATGAGGTGGGTTTGTCTTTTGAGCCTTGTCTAAAAAAGGCGCTATGGGGGTGGCAAGAGCCTTAGCCAATATCCGGAAGCCCAGTGGTGACAGGTGTAAGCCATCCCTTGCGAAGCAATGTGGCTTGTCCAACATGTCATCCCAGGCAGACAGACATTGGATCCCCTTAGAATGACACCAGTACTTGAGCCAATTATTAAAGCTGATCATCTTGTCTTTGTATTGCGGTATCATTCTTGGTGAGGGCAAGATGCTGCTTAGGGTCAGGGTCATACCAGCCTGGGCTACATAATCGGAGAGCTCCTCTATGTCTCTTTTCATGTAGTCCAGGGAGGTACGTCTCAGGTCATTCACACCAGCATGGACAATGACGGAGTCATATTTGTACTTGCTTTGGAGTGACTTGAGTGCGTGTGTTATGTGGCGGATCCTAGCTCCCGATAGACAGCTCACAGTCACCCTCTCCTTGTTCAGCCTGGTCAGCGGGACATCAGTGTGTCTGACTATAGAGTCACCTATTACTAGTGTATCAGGCATGGTGTTTGGTCTTAAGGGCTGTGATTGGTTGACACACTGATTTATTGAAGTATGTGTTGCATGTGTTTTGTTTTGAGGTGGTGGATTTTTGGATGTCTGCTTTGGGAGCCCCTGTTGTTTTGGTAAGTTTTTTATTAGAGCCTCCGAGTATGTATTTGTGTTTTTATGTGTTTGGTTTGCAGTTGTGGTAGGTCTATGTGGGACTGGGATTGTTGTGTGTGTGGTTACCATCTCCTCCTGTCTGGTCATGCCAGCCCTGAGTTGAGAGAATTCAGCCTCCAGTTTGGCTATATAGTTGCATCTCTCACATGTATTTGTGTTTGTTGGGAGGAGGAGAGGGTTGTCTGTGTACATGAGACAATTGTAGCATTGTCATAAGATACCCAGATTGACCAGCTGAACTGGAGACGATGCCAGTAATCTACCACTCGACATGCTAGAACAGTATAAGGGAGTGCTGTACCTTTAAGGGAAGTGGATATTCACAGGGGTGGTAAGTAGATGTAGTGCTTTACTTAGTATGAGAGTGCTTACTTAGTAGAGAAGTATTGAGAACAAGTGCTGGCTTATAATATAGTGAGTAGTCTGATTATACTAAGAGTAGAGCTTCCTTAAGGGAAAATTTGAAGAGCAGACCTAGCGGAGCCAGAAGAAGTTTAACCTTGTTTAACCGGTGCGCTATGTGCACAACCGCAAAGCCGCAAAGCGATTTTAAACAGTGAACTACAAAAGAGCTAGAAATGGTCCAAAACAACCAATTACTACAGCTTCTTGTGCTGAGGTCACTTCCTACAGGGACAGGTAGGCTGCTCAAGGCTCCCCACTCCCACTGGTGAGCAAAGAAACTTCCTTCTACCCAAGTAAGGTAATGGACAACACAGGAACTACACCACAGCCCAGAATACAGCAATGCCTGTAAACTGGTCTAAACTAGTCGAGGAGAGACGGGAAAACAAGGATTATTTTTTTGTTTTTTTTGTTTTTTTGATAGAAACACACAGAAAATGCAGAAACAGTGATAACTCAGTTACACAGGCTAGCACACTTTAGTGGGCATCCTCAACAGTTAAATTAAACAAACAAACAAACAAACTTTCGATCAAATTCGACTAAAATGTAACTTTAAGTGCAGATTTTAAAATAATGCAGCAAACAGTTAAAAAACAGTTCAAGCTAGTTCAGGGTAAGCTACAGAAGCTATTCCAAGTGAAAAAAAGCAAAGATACTTAAATACAGAAAGTTGTCGCTTTTCTGAGTTCCCTGTAGATAGGACCACTCTGTAGGACCACGAAGAGCTTGTCTGAGCAGTATAGCCAGAAAAAAACGCCCAGAGGCGGATTTTAAACAGTGAACTACAAAAGAGCTAGAAATGGTCCAAAACAACCAATTACTACAGCTTCTTGTGCTGAGGTCACTTCCTACAGGGACAGGTAGGCTGCTCAAGGCTCCCCACTCCCACTGGTGAGCAAAGAAACTTCCTTCTATCCAAGTAAGGTAATGGACAACACAGGAACTACACCACAGCCCAGAATACAGCAATGCCTGTAAACTGGTCTAAACTAGTCGAGGAGAGGTTGGAAAACAAGGATTATTTTTTTGTTTTTTTGTTTTTTTGATAGAAACACACAGAAAATGCAGAAACAGTGATAAATCAGTTACACAGGCTAGCACACTTTAGTGGGCAGCCTCAACAGTTAAATTAAACAAACAAACAAACAAACTTTTGATCAAATTCGACTAAAATGTAACTTTAAGTGCAGATTTTAAAATAATGCAGCAAACAGTTAAAAAACAGTTCAATCTAGTTCAGGGTAAGCTACAGAAGCTTTTCCAAATGAAAAAAAAGCAAAGATACTTAAATCCAGAAAGTAGTCGCTTTTCTGAGTACCCTGTAGCTAGGACCACTCTACAGGACCACGAGGAGCTTGTCTGAGCAGTGTAGCCAGAAAAAACCTCCCAGAGGCAGATTTTAAACAGTGAACTACAAAAGAGCTAGAAATGGTCCAAAACAACCAATTACTACAGCTTCTTGTGCTGAGGTCACTTCCTAAAGGGACAGGTAGGCTGCTCAAGGCTCCCCACTCCCACTGGTGAGCAAAGAAACTTCCTTCTATCCAAGTAAGGTAATGGACAACACAGGAACTACACCACGGCCCAGAATACAGCAATGCCTGTAAACTGGTCTAAACTAGTCGAGGAGAGGCGGAAAACAAGGATTATTTTTTTTGTTTTTTTTTTTGATAGAAACACACAGAAAATGCAGAAACAGTGATAAATCAGTTACACAGGCTAGCACACTTTAGTGGGCAGCCTCAACAGTTAAATTAAACAAACAAACAAACAAACTTTCGATCAAATTCGACTAAAATATAACTTTAAGCGCAGATTTTAAAATAATGCAGCAAACAGTTAAAAAACAGTTCAAGCTAGTTCAGGGTAAGCTACAGAAGCTATTCCAAGTGAAAAAAAGCAAAGATACTTAAATCCAGAAAGTAGTCACTTTTCTGAGTTCCCTGTAGCTAGGACCACTCTGCAGGACCGCGAGGAGCTTGTCTGAGCAGTATAGCCAGAAAAAAACGCCCAGAGGCGGATTTTAAACAGTGAACTACAAAAGAGCTAGAAATTGTACAAAACAACCAATTACTACAGCTTCTTGTGCTGAGGTCACTTCCTACAGGGACAGGTAGGCTGCTCAAGGCTCCCCACTCCCACTGGTGAGCAAAGAAACTTCCTTCTATCCAAGTAAGGTAATGGACAACACAGGAACTACACCACAGCCCAGAATACAGCAATGCCTGTAAACTGGTCTAAACTAGTCGAGGAGAGGCGGGAAAACAAGGATTATTTTTTGTTTTTGTTTTTTTGATAGAAACACACAGAAAATGCAGAAACAGTGATAAATCAGTTACACAGGCTAGCACACTTTAGTGGGCAGCCTCAACAGTTAAATTAAACAAACAAACAAACAAACTTTCGATCAAATTCGACTAAAATGTAACTTTAAGTGCAGATTTTAAAATAATGCAGCAAACAGTTAAAAAACAGTTCAAGCTAGTTCAGGGTAAGCTACAGAAGCTATTCCAAGTGAAAAAAAAACAAAGATACTTAAATCCAGAAAGTAGTCGCTTTTCTGAGTTCCCTATAGCTAGGACCATGAGGAGCTTGTCTGAGCAGTTAAGGCCTAGGATCATTTTTGTGAGGTACTTTTGTGGCCTTTCCAGCTGTTGTAGGTGTCTGGTCAGGTACACGCCAAACGGGGTGTTATATTTGATGATTGGTCTAATGAGGGATGAGTAGAGAGGGATGATGACCTCTTTCTTCCTAAATATGAAACCTTTGGTTATAAGATGTGCCACATAGAAGGACTTTCTGACCACAGTTGGAATGTGGTGGTCGAAGGTGAGGTGGCTGTTGACTTGGCTGTCCATATCTCTTATAGCCCCTTCAGTGTTCAGTGGGCTTCCATCAGCATAGTAATTTGTGGGAACTGAGTTTTTTCCAAAGGGGATGATAACGCATGTTTGGCGTTAAGCTTCAGTCCATGGTTCCGACACCAGTCATTGGTCTCAGAGAGGCCCTTTTGTAGGATGTCTGCATCATTTGGGGAGTTGATAATGACTCCTAGCTTGCAGTCATCCACAAACTTGGTCAGCCAGAGTCCTTCTCTGTTGGCCTGGACTTCTGAGAATTAGATGCCAAACAGGAGAGGGCCCAGGACCAAGCCCTGTGGACTCCACTCGTGACTGATCGACAGTCTGACTTGGAATCCGCAACTTTCACTCTGTGGATCCTGTCTGTAATCCAATTTGCAACTCACCTAGTGATGTAAGGATTGATGTCTAGTTTGGTGAGTTTATCAGTGATACCTGAGTGGGGAATGGTATCAAAGGCCTTGGCCAGGTCTAGGTAGGCTGTATGCACCCCTTATACTTATCCACAGCCTTGGTGACTGCTTCGAAGAAGTCAACCAGGTTCAGCAGGCAGGACCTCCCCTTGACAAAGCCAAACTGTGTTGGATCAAAAGTTTGGAGATTGTCTATATCTTTGTTAAGCAGGTCCATAATGATGCACTCCATAGCTTTGCATACCAGACTTGTCAGGCTAATGGGACTGATGTTATTTTAGATAAGGAGTTTTTTGGCAGTGGCTATGGATATGGTGGCCTAATCAGGAGACTGTTGTCAGCATTTTTGGAGGGAAAATGGTGTGTCCCTGTTGTGGATGAAATGTTTTAGTGGGACAGTAATGTTCATTCTGAAATTTAAAGGTCAGTATGTTCAGTAGGATTCTGCACCTTTTATTGGAAGCCAGTTGCAGTATCACAGTTTGGTGCAGTGATGTTCTTGGGAGGCACTGAGATGAATAAATATTAATAATTTACTTTCTGTTCTCTGAAGTAGTTGTATATTTTGATGGAAGTGTAATGGTATGACTGGCTGGGAGTCTTGTAATGTAGAGAGTAGATTCTTTTGTTAGCAAGGGGGAGATTTTCTAGGTGACTGAGATGGGCAAGTACCTTTCTGCCTGGGCTTCTATATGAGTTAGAAAAGAAAGAGTGTGGTCTAACTGAAGGCCTAGGTATTTTTGCTGAGTAATGAAAGGTATGGAGAGATGGAAAGGGTCAACTATATCAAGTGGTTGTGTAGAGATGAGTGTTCTGTTTGCCCCAAATAACATATTCATGGATTTCTTTGTATTCGAGAGTGCTTATTACTGAACATCCAATTCCAGGGCAATTTGAAGTCATGTTGCGATAAATTGGTAATTTCATTTTCTGATGCTGATGCCTTAGTGATTACAATTTATTCAGCATGACTCAGGTATATCCTGGTGCAGGTTGTTAATGAATAATGAGAGCAGTAGTGGTCCTACCCCTGACCACTATAACACACTCCTGTAGACAGGCACAGGATTAGTGTCAGCAGTGCCAGTACCCATATTAAATGTTCTTTCCAATAGATAACTTTGAAATGATCTGCACACCTCATCATACAAGTGGCATTTCTGATGCTATCAAACAGTATGTTATGCTCAACAGATTCATTGAGCAGAGCCCCAGTAACTTTCCCATCTTCAAAGTTATCAAAGATGGTGTTGCTTAACAGGCTTATGACACTCAAGGTGCTACACTTTAGTCTAAAGCCATGCTGTTTATCAGTGAGGATATTGTACTGAGAAATGTAATCCAAGATTTGTTATAAATTAATTTTTCAAACATTTTAGCTAAACAGTAGAAGTTGGCTATCAGCCTATAGTCATCTATTGTTTATGGGACAGTGACCTTTAGTAGTAGAATTATTTTGGCTATACTGAAAAGATTAGCAACTAATTTACTACATAGTGAGAGTTTAAGAATGTGCGTTAGTGGTCCTGCTAGTTGGTTTCTCCCTAGTTTAGGTAGAAGAGGATGTAATGTGTAAATCTGTTCCAAAGAGGTAGAAAGAATTTTGCTAAGCTTATTTTGAACTTCCTTTTTTGTAATGGTTCTGAAGTAGAGATAGGGATATTTGAGTAAGCTATTCAGTCGTTCCAAAATGTCTGCATGGTGATCTGGTTGAATGCTATTTGAGGATGTTAGGGTGGTTTGTTTATATTGTGCTTTACGTCTTGGCTGGTCTGAAGTGTTAGGCTTCAAATGTTCCCCCTTGAGACATTTTTATAGTCCACCAAAATTGATTTGTGCTGTATATTTAGGACTGTTGAAGTTTCCAGAGATAGTTAGATTTAGCTAACTTTATTATAATTTGTGTAGCTTTTCTTAGGTTCAAGAATTGTTGGCATTTGCTATTTTTTATTTTTTTTATTTTTTATTTGCACTTTGTTAACCAGTTTAATCCCAGTAGGCCATTGACCTCTTTTCAGAGAAGTTCCAAGGTGGTATTCATACTGATAAGGGGGAAATTTGGCCACGGCACTTGGGAACTTCATCTACTTTTCATTGTTGTAACTGTGATGGATTTTACAGGATCATTTCCTGTTTCTGTTACAGCCACAGAGGCAGCCTGGAGAAACAGGAAGGCAGATGAAAAGAGAAGTAGATGATGGAGAGGTAAGAGAAAGGGAGGAGAAAACAAATATCAAGACTGCAGAATGTGTGCAGGATTCTCAAGAGATCTTTCAAAGAAATATGTTTGATGGAGATGAGTCACCAAATGACGGATGTATAATTACCATTATAATGGGTCTAATGAGTGATGAGTAGAGGGGAACAATGACCTCTTTTTTTCTGGATGAGAATCCTTTTGTGATGAGATGAGCCACGTAGAAGGATTTCCCAACCACTGTGGTGATGTGATTATCAAAGGAGAGACTACTGTCCACCTGTGTCCCAAGGTCTCTTATCACATTTTCGGCATTAAGTAGGCAACCAGCTATGTGGTAGTTCATGGGTACAGAGTTTTTACCAAAGGGGATGACAATACACTTTTGGCATTGAGCTTCAGGCCATGGCTTTGACACCAGGTATCTGTCTCAGTGAGGCCCTTTTGTAGTTTGGAGTTAGGAGTTTCGATTATGGCTCCTAGTTTGCAGTTAGGAGTTTCGATTATGGCTCCTAGTTTGCAGTCATCTGCAAACTTTGTTAGCCAAAGACCTTCTGTGTTGGCCTGCACTTCAGAGAAGTAGATACCAAACAGGAGAGGACCCAGGACTGAACCCTGTGGTACTCCACTTGTCACTGGTCTGATGTCGGATTTGGAATCTGCTACTTTCATAGTGTGGGTTCTGTCCATGAGCCAGTTGGCAACCCATCTTGTGACATAGGGATATATACCTAGTTTAGTGAGCTTATCTATAATTCCAGAGTGGGGGATGGTGTCGAAAGCCTTGGTGAGATCTAGATAAGCTGTGTGAACCATTTTACCCTCATCTATGGCTTTGGTGACTGCTTCAAAGAAGTCAATCAGGTTTAGGAGACATGATCTGCCTTTTACAGGGGCACAGGAAAATAATTTTCTTGGGTGGCGAAAGCCAGGGTACATTTTTTGGCTAGGCTTGTATGGGCCCTAGGGCCAATAGCCTAGTACCTACCTATGAACCTATGAATCTTCCAGTCGGGAGGGTTGTGTGATGGTTTACTTAAAGGAATAGCATTGCAGAGTGAGCCAGAAAATGAAGGAGATGTTTCTTGGGGAGTCATTATGGAGAAAATACAAAAGGATGATGCAGAGACAAATTGAAGAATAAAAGTGAGATGGAAAAGAAAACATGCAGAGAAAGTAAAAGAAGGCAGAAGGTGAGAAGCATAAAGGAAGGCAGAATAAAATGAAAAACAGAAATACATTGTAAGGAGTCAAAGAAAAGAAGACAAAGAAATGGACAGGTATGAAATGTGGGACAATTTAATAGCTCCTTTGGGTATAAATGCATATGAGGTAAGGATTTATTTTTATTAAAAAGAAACATTTTGTCATATCATATTTGAGACTGTTTTTCCAATGGAGTTTTTTTTTTCTTGGAGAATATGAAAAAGAAAGACTTTAACCCATGGAATCTTTATGTGATAAAAGCATTTAATGGGGAAGCAAAAAAGAAAATTCATGTGCAATGTCGAACAGAGGTATGGAGAGACTTTAAAAGGACATTTGAAAACTTTATGTGAAGAAGTGCTGGACATTGCAAACATTTATGACTAAATATGTTTATGGACTGGTGCCTGGGATTGTGATATTGTGTTAAAAAAAAGAAATAGAAAAAATACACATTTAATAAGCATGAAAAATGTGGAGGGGAATAGAGGTGTCATAACGTACTGTAGATAACCCGAAACATGTTTACATGTTTGTTTTTTTGTGGAAAAGAATGACATTTGATAAGTAACTGTGAGGAAAAGGGACATGATGCAAAAGATATGGACTGAAATGTTATACATGTAAGACAACTGGACGTTTATGGATGAATTGCAAAAATGAAAATAAGAGTAAGGAAAAAGAAAAAGAAAGACAAGAAAATGACCAAAGAGAAGACATTTTAGAGGTAGTAGAAATGGAAGAAAAATTGGATTAGGAAAAATAATAAAGAGGGCATAGAAGAAGGCTCTGACAATAAGTGATGACGGTGACATACATTGGGAGGTAGTAAAAAAATAATTATATTGGTAAAAGGGTAAAAGATAGAAAGAACATTTAAAGGGATAAGTACATAAGGAAAAAAAGAAAGGAAATGGATGAAAAATGATATATGCAACTAATGATTGGGGGTTGGTGTAATGGTTATGGTATTTGACTCAAAAACACAAGGTGCAGTTTTTGATTCTCACCTTTAGGAAGAAAATTGGCTAGGCTTAAAGTAGCCTATTAAGAAAGCTAGCCTATTAATTAGCTATGAACTTTTAAAACCATGAATCAAAGGAAAATGAAAAATTTTGACTGATTTCTGTACTTGTGAATAGTATTAACAATATAGTAAGAAGAATAGAGATTTTGGAGTGGTGTAATACATATGATGCAGATGTGATTATATTAGAAGACACACGATTTTCCATAAATGAAGAAAGATTACAAACAGAGAATCTATGGTGAGGAAAGATAGAAATGAGAGATGTTCTAGAATAGCTGTGATCTGTAGAAGTACAGTAACAATATTAGATATTAGCAAAAATGAGAAATTAACCATTGTAGATTTAAAATTAAAAGAACAGGTATATAGAATATTATATGCTTATATTAATTGTAAAGAAAAGGCAAGCTTATTTCATTGGATTTTAGACTATGTAGTTTTAAATATGAATACTATAATAACAGGAAAATTTAATTGTGATTTAAGAGGCAAAAGTATAAAGAAAGGAAATGGTATAAGAAAAATGTTAGAAGCTATAAGATGTGGTTAGTTAAAACTTTGGGATACAAATTCATGGACTTACAAAAAGGGGTATGCATAGAACTGAAATAGATTATTTTGTAGTATCATAAGGTTTAGTATAGGAGAAGGGGAAGTAGTTAAAACAGGATCTTCTGATTATCTTTCTGACAGCCGTGGACTGGCCCAGAAATCAAGGAGCCTCAGTCCTTACCACTAACACCAAGGAGGGTGTCTCATATAACAGGAAAGGATAACAAATACACACAGTAAAGTACAATTTCCCTTACGTGCACACAGAGATCACAGTCAGTCTGGGGCTGGCTGCTCCCTTGCTCCCCAGGTCCCCAGTAAGACTCCTCACTGGCACAGCTATAGGGTTCAGATCTCAGCCTAGCTGGCAAGCTAACCTCCAGAACCCTCTCTGTCCCACCAGTGCTTCATGTCCCTGCCCAGGTAGCTGAAACACCACACACACTTTGAGATAAGTATTTAAACAACTTCACAGACACTCCTGGGAAAGGCTGACACAGATTCTCCAGCTGTGCCCTTTTACCCAGACTATACGGTAATAATTATTTCCACCACCAGCTAATACTTATCAGCTACTCAAAGGCCCTTAAAAAAGTGTCCAATTATTACTGTGCAATATTATTATCCAATTGGTAAGTGTGACTAATCAGTCTAAGGCTTACTAGAGTGGCCTTGTACAATAAACTCTATAAATATGCAATGTACTCTAGAGCTTAACTTAACTCTACACAAACCAGCCACAGGTAAAAGGGTTTTAAAAATATTTAATAATAAATAATTAAAAACACAAGACAATACTACTACACCACAGTGCTATCTAAGAGTTCAGACATCACACAGAAACTTAAAACAATACAGTAGGAAAGTTCTGATATAACAGAAAAACACTTAAGTCTAATCTTTATAGTCCTAGCTATTTCTACAAGAAAACATACTTCTAAAGTAACTTACTTTCATAGAGCAAGGCAGTGCTGTGGTTGGATATGAAGACAGAATGCTTACAGTCTCTCTCTCTCTCAGCAATATTCTAAAATCACTAACATTCCTGCTGGGCCCTCCCAGATTACATCATTTTGACACTTAGGTTTTCCCAGTATACACATTACATCATTTTGACACTTAGTCTGGAATTCCCAGGCCAGCAGGCTACATTATTTAACAATCTAACACTTGTTCTGGAAACCATAACAATAAAAGACATTTCACATGTACACTCTAGTAATTATTCCTTAAGTTAAAACAATAGAAAGAATGTGTTGAGCTAGCCTCTTTGGCACCACTATCTAGATCAAAGGGTATACAAGACATAATTTTAACTTCAAAAGAACAGATGTGAAATGCTTGGCTTAGTTTTCCTTACAGCAGATGGCAATGTTGCTACAATCTTGAAGTTCAACATTTTACAGTGCTTTCTTTTATTTAATAAACAAGCCTGTATTTTATATTTATATTTACAAATGATAGAATCATGTATCAAATTCTATTTGACTAGGCTGGCAGCCTTCACCCCTTCTTCCCCAATCTTCACAATCTTGCAATATGGTTAGAGATAAAGGAAAACAATGAATATATAAAATAGGCAAATGAATAAAAAAGATAACTGAGAAAGCATAAAATGAAGAAGGAAAGAGATTAATAATGCATTTATGGAAATATATTACTTTGAGAACATTTTATAAAAACTGGTCTGAATGGTGGATAATTTTAAAGGAAAAATATAAAAATGTTTTTTTTTACAGTGCCAATATGATGTGAGAAAAGTAGAAAAAGGATATAAAAGAAAATATAACAATGCATTGGAAGATTTAGAAGATAATGATAGAAAGTACTTTGACAAAAAAATATGAAAATAAAAAAAATACAAGCATTGCTATATAAGCAAATATATATATATATATATATATATATATATATTTACAAGGGAAAAAAAAGAAGTACTAAGTGTTAAATAAATTGTTAAAATCAGACTGTAAAAATCATTAGGTATTTTGAAATGACAGTCAATAACAGACAGTAATGCAGGAAACTCAAGTATCTAATATACGTATACTCTAATGTACATTAGGAGGCAAAAAACCATACACAAACTTGTACAGAATTTTGTCTGGCTTTATTCAGGAAATACATGATATTTTATAGGGTTTACAATCAGCTTTTGCCCACCTCACTGACGTGGTCAGTGACAGGGTCTTACATCATGACCATTCATAAGAAAAATGCTGATATTACAACTTTTAAAAGTTACTTTCCCATGAGAATATTACAGCCTTGCAAGCACCTGGTCAATCACAATGTCCTTCCGAGGATGTAGCCAATTCAAGGCTCTTAGATTAGCTCGAATACAATGGATGAATGTCTCTTTAATACATTTCTTTGTCTCTCTGTTCACCAGCTGGACATTATCTCTGATAGTGCACAAGGCCATTCTTCTGGTGGAAGCAGGAAAAGATACACATGCACACAGATTCATTATTTTCTAACTTTGCAAAATAATCTTTACTGACAGAAATGAGCCAGCCGAGCTGCCAAGGCCAAGTTTCTAATCACACTGCAGCTTATGCTTCAAGCAATAATATGCGAGTTCATTTCTACTATTATTCTAGTAAAACAGAATTAAATGCATTACATATTATACTATTTTTCAACCTTTGTACTTCATATATATTCGAGTACATTTATATATGCCTGACCACACAGCTTATATATGTCTGCATATATGTCTTTCTAACAGTTGATATATTGAATACATATTTTTCTGACATTCTCCTCCTGTTAATGCATTTTATTCTATTAGAAACATAAACAATATTATTTCATTTCTTAGCTTTTTCCCTTTGAGGACTTTCAGCTAAGCTTGTCATTGGTTTTATATTTCAGAAAAAGCATTATCTGAAATTAATCTTTCAATTTTAACACTTTGGTAAAAAGTTTCAGTAACAGATATATCAACAAATTTTTGATTAATCTTTTCATGCAGGGAATTTCACAGTAAACACATGCTCCTATTAGGAGTATACCCACACAAATAGCAATTAAATGTTTAATAGGGTGGAACCCCACCCCCCCAAACAGATTCTGGAAAAAGTCCGTCAGTGGGTTTGGGTCTGGTTTAGTCATTGCTGATACTTGCTGAATTACCTCTAGGTGATTATTTGTCTCGTGACGATCCTCAGGGATAAAAGCACAGCATTCTTCTTCGTGTACCACCTCTTGCCGCTAGGGTGAAGTAAAGAGCCATTCGATTTTGTAGCACAACAGTTCTTATTGCATTCAGTTTATCAGTCACCAATTCTAGGGTGGAAAAAGTTGCATTGCTCATGACTTCTTGACAGCTTCCTCAGCTCCCAGATCGATTTGACTGCTCCATAGGCTGGTGGTATTCCTGCCCTGGATATAACACTGTTGCCCTAGTCCATATGAGTCAATTTACTTTTGTCTTTCACTGAATTATGGTCTTTTCAACCAGCTTCGATTTTACCAACTGGATTCACAGGTTTTTCACTGGACCTTCAGATTCTCGAGCTGTTTTCCTTACGCTTTGTATCTTACCCAAGGGTCCTTCTGCTGTATGTCTTATTGCTGAAACCAGATAACCCAACAAACAACTGCCGGACCAATTCTCAGGTAACCATTTATATGCCTTTTCCCACAAATAAAATCATTACTTTGGTACTAATACGTGTTATTCCTGCATGAAACATTTTTCTATCCTTAATAGACAATTGCTTAGTTAAGACTGGATTGTCACATACTGCATTTAATGTAGTTTTCATTGAACTCAGATATGAATCATGGTTAGTATTACAAACAGTACCCCACTTTTGACTTTAATGTAACATTTATAAGACATTGTTATATTACCATTACTCCAGCCCACCTGGAGGGTATCACTTTGTAGAAACATACAACTCCTTTTTGTGTGACAGGTAAAAATAAAGCAATTTTGTCCTGTGATCTCACAGTTTCTGTATAAAAAAACTTTCCAAAGTCTCATTTTATCCCCAGAGGGACAGTGGACATTACAGTCTTTTATATGCTGTTGGTATAGCTGTACAAACCCAGCAATTTGAAAAGTTTATAGTCTCTGTATACACTTGCTTCATGGCCAGGTATGTGTTAAAGTTTGATGCCAGTCTGTAAACAGTTCATCACGCCTTCTCACTTCTACTCGTGTCGTTGAGTGCAGAGAAAAACCACAATAAGAGAAAAATTGTCATATTTAGTCAACAAATGCACTGCCAAAGAAAATAATTATGCAATAGTTCTTGGGTTGCTCTGCTTTTTGTTTGCTTTACTCTTGGCCATTTTGCCCTTGTGTATCAGTCACAAAGTTCTTATTCAGCTGAAAGTTCTTTTGTCTGAAAAAGAGTTAAACTGCAAAACAGATTTATTTATTAACAGTTTCTTTATATAATTAGCTAGTGAACTGTCAGGCACATACTTCATGCACTAAAGCCTCAATCAAGGCAAACTCAAAAGTTACTTTCTCTCCTGCTATGGACGCACTCTGCAGTCCCTGTTCACTCTAAATTCCCCAAAAAAAGTTTTCAATCCTCTGATGTTAGCATATGATCAAAAAATCATCAGCTGAAGCCCGATGGTCAGGCTCTGCACTAAATGCTGTCTTCCATCTAAGTCCCCAGGGGTCCACTTCTGATAGAACCTTGTAGGGTCCCTCCCAAGCTGCTTGCCTTGTTGTGTGACAGGAATGAGAATCCACACCTGCTGCCCCACAGCATATTCCCTAACTGGCATTCCTGTCATACTCACACCTTTCTGTTGTTAGCTTCTGCCAGGCTCCTGGCCAAGCCCTGAGCCTTTCATGAGGTTCACAACATATGCCACAACAGACTCTTTGTGAGGCACCTGGCACTCACCTCTCTCACCATCTCAAATTAAATCTAGAGAAGTCCCTCACCTAAGTCATACAGCAACTCAAAGGGTGAAAACCTGTGGGATTCCTGGGGAACCTCTGTAAGTGAAACAAACAGAGTTGGGGCAAATATTTGTCCGGCCTCTAAACTGATCAGCAAATGCCATAGCATGGACTTGATTGTAGAGTTTAACCTCTCAACAAGACCATTAGTCTGGGATGGTAGGGGGGTCTTCATGTGCTTCACCCCACAGGACTTCCACAGACAAGCCAGCAGGTCTGACATGAAATTGGCACCTTGTCAGTCAGTATTTCTTTGGGAAACCTACCCTGCTGAAAATCTCTAACAAAGCATTTGCCACCTACTCTGCCTCAATGGAGGACAAAGCCACTGCCTCAGGGTATTGTGTAGCATAATCCACTACCACTAGGATATACTTTTTCCCTCTGGAACTTGGGGTACTCAGAGGACCCATAATATCCATAGCTACACTCTGAAATGGCTCTCAATCACAGGCAAAGGCATCAAAGGAGCTCTCACCTTGTCTCCTGCCTTGCCTACCTTTTGCACTGCTCACAGGTCCTGCAGTACCCTGTTACATCTCTGGAAATTTCAGGCCAATAGAAGTTTTGCATAATATGCCTCTTTTATGTTTTGCCCATATGACCTGCAAAGGAATATCATGGGCTATGGCTAAACACCAGATGGTAGGCTCTAGGCACTACCAACTGCTGTACTCTTCACCTTCTAGCCCTCCCTCAGGGGTCCACTCTCTTTGTAACCCTTTGTCCCAGTATACGAATTCCCCCTTCCCTTGAGAATCAGGTGCCTCCCTAGCTACCTGCCTCAGGCCTTGCAATGTAGGGTCTGAGAGCTGAGCCTGTCTCAACTCTCTCCTTGTAACCCTTCCCAGCTCCCCTTCCACAGGAAGTCTGGCATCCTCTGACGGTGCCTCAGTGTCAGCCTGGGTACTACTACTCACCTCTACCTTTGCAGTCACTGTGTCCAAGGGAACATCAGTACCCACAAGCAGCTGTGGCTCACATTCAGTCTCACTGCTACAGCGTAGCTCCTCCCTGAAGTAACCACCTCAGCAGTCCTGGCTGCAAGATGCAGTCTGTCTGGGCTCCCAGGCTACCAGACCCACATGCTTGTCTCCTAGCCTCACTGCATGTAACTGCATGCATGTTTTTAAACTAGGATGGTACCAACCCTGTTTCTAAGAAACCTACTATTGGCATTTTGTTTCCCCTTGGGGGGGGGGGGGGGGGGGGGGGTGGAGTCCTGCCCTGCATCCTCCAGGTATAGTCTCTTCTTCCCCTCGATAGCACAGTCTTCGTACCACCTCTGCCCTAGGGTGAGTAAAGGCCTTCGATTGACACCATCTATTGTCTCAGTTCAGCACCAATTCTAGTGAGTTGCATCTATGACTTTTGTACAGCTTCCTCAGCTCCCAGATCGATTTGACTGCTCCATAGGCTGGTGGTATTCCTGCCCTGGATATAACACTGTTGCCCAAGTCCATATGAGTCAATTTACTTTTGTCTTTCACTGAATTATGGTCTTTTCAACCAGCTTCGATTTTACCAACTGGATTCACAGTTTTTTTCACTGGACCTTCAGATTCTCGAGCTGTTTTCCTTCGTTCGTATCTTACCCAAAGGTAATTCTGCAGTATGTCTTATTGCTGAAACCAGATAACCCAAAAAACAACTGCCGGACCAATTCTCAGGTAACCATTTATATGCCTTTTTCCCACAAATAAAATCATTACTTTGGTACTAATCGTGTTATCCTGCATGAAACATTTTCTATCTTAATAGACAATTGCTTAGTTAAGACTGGATTGTCACATACTGCATTTAATGTAGTTTTCATTGAACTCAGATATGAATCATGGTTAGTATTACAAACAGTACCCCACTTTTGACTTTAATGTAACATTTATAAGACATTGTTATATTACCATTACTCCAGCCCACCTGGAGGTATCACTTTTAGAAACATACAACTCCTTTTGTGTGACAGGTAAAAATAAAGCAATTTTGTCCTGTGATCTCACAGTTCTGTATAAAAAAACTTTCCAAGTCTCATTTATCCCCAGAGGGACAGTGGACATTACAGTCCTATATGCTGTTGGTATAGCTGTACAAACCCAGCAATTTGAAATTTCATAGTCTCTGTATACACTTGCTTCATGGCCAGGTATGTGTTAAAGTTTGGATGCCAGTCTGTAAACAGTTCATCACGCTTCTCACTTTCACTTGTGTGGTTGAGTGCAAGAAAAACCACAATAAGAGAAAATTGTCAATTTAGTCAACAAATGCACTGCCAAAGAAAATAATTATGCAATAGTTCTTGGGTTGCTTTGCTTTTTGTTTGCTTTACTCTTGGCCATTTTGCCCTTGTGTATCAGTCACAAAGTTCTTATTCAGCTGAAAGTTCTTTTGTCTGAAAAAGAGTTAAACTGCAAAACAGATTTATTTATTAACAGTTTTTTTATATAATTAGCTAGTGAACTGTCAGCCTCCAGCTCTGCAGGCATGAGAGCTTTTACTGAGGCACATAATATGCCCTTCCAAATATTTAAAAGGGGGATCAAACCCTTTACATTTTTTTTCATGCTCAGCAATGCTAGAGGTAAACAGCAAATCCAATTCTTCTGAGTCTCACTCATCAACTTTTAACTTTTTTTTTAAAATCCCATTGTACCTCCCACCAGTCCTGCTGACTGTGGTAAGCACATGATTCTTAAGGAAAAAAAATCTCCCAAGTTGTTGAATTGTCTGATTGACAAAATGTGTCCCATTGTCACTATAGATTCTTTCCGTATGCCAAATCTAGGAATTATTTCCTGGGCTTTGCCACTGTTGCTGCATATTCCTGGTTGGAAAAGCTTCTACCCATTTTGAAAACATATCTATGATCACTAAACAGTATTTCTTTCCTTCACATTTATTCAATTCTATGAAATCCATACAAATAGTATGGAATGGGTATGGTGGTATAGGAAAACTTCCTTGCTTGGTTTTAAATGCTCCTTGTGTATGGTGCTTGTTACAAGTATGACAAGCTGCACAATATTTTTTTGTATAATTTATGTATCCATATGTTTGGAATATTCAATTTACTAACTGTACCATCCCCCCTGTTGAGACATGGCTCTGCCCATGGCTCAACAAAGCTGCATATCTAAATAAATTAGACGGCAATATTTTTTTTTCTCTTTGGAAATGTACAGTCCATTCTCAAGAATTGCACCTCGTTTTACCCATTTTTGTTTTTCTGCTTTGGTAGTAAGCGTCTGCATTGTTTTTAACATGTCTAAATCTAAAATCTCAAGGGTTGTAATTTTCATTTAAAAATAAAGTTTGTGAGTCTGAGGCTGCTTGCTTTGCAGCGGCAGCAGCACGGGCAGTGCCTTTTGAACTCGTATCCTGTTGTTTTGTATGAGCTACACATTTACAAATAGCTACTTTGGTAGGAACTGAATAGATTCTAATAGCTCCAAAATAAATTGAGCATGATTAATAGGTTTTCCACTGGATGTAATCATCCTCTATTTTCATTGTTGTGCAAACACATGCACTGTAGAAAAGCATACTGATTATCAGTATATATGTTTACTTTTTGCCTTTTACTAAAATACATGCGCCTGTCAAAACTACCAGTTCTGCTGTTTCAGCATACAAGTTGTGCGGCAATGTTTGTGCTTCTATATTCTTAGTCTCTGTAACTACTGCATACCCCACCAGATTTTTCCAGTCGGACCCCTTCTGCATGAGCCATCTACGTAATATGTCACCTCAGCATCATCCAAGGGCATATCTGTAAGATCTTGTCTAGGTAAAGCTAACTGTTCATATGAGGTTGACTCAGCAGTATGGTCATACATGAAAGATGTCTAGCAGGAGAAAGGTATGCAACTTTTTCTTGTAGCAGAATTATTGCAACTGCATGAGGCATTCTCAATGTGAGAGGGTGGAATAACACCACTGAGGCTGAAGCCTGACTGCCATTGCTGCTGCAACTACTGCTTGTACACAGTGAGGCAAAGATTGCACCACTGGGTCTAACTGATGAATAGTAAGCTATGGGGCATTGCTTATCCCCATTTTTGCTTTAATACTGATGTCATGTACCATTGCTTACAATCTATGGTCTAAAAAACGTGATAATTGGAAGTCTTAAAACTAATGAAGAAGCTATTAACTTTCAACCTGCAGAAAGCCATTTCTGCTTTGTTTTCCATTGTAAAATAATTTGGTAGCTTCAACAAAATTAGTTGTACCTAAGAAAGACATTATTTTTTTAGTTGTTGGTTTGGGTGCTTGCAAAATTGCTGTTTTTCTTTTCTTTCCCTTATCTAGTATTTACCTTATTGAATATCACATATCCAGGTATCTAACCTGTGTTTTTCCCAAAGTTGTACATCTGCAGGATGGTAGTTCCATACCTCTGTTGTCTAAAGACAACCTACTATTAGCATTTTGTCTTTCCTACTTACTGGCTTCCTTAACTTTGGTTCCCCACCTTTCCTCTGTGGACACCTGTATGCCACATAACCCCACTGGTTGCATTCAAAGCATTTCACCCTAGGTCCTGGATGTGTGCCTGGACTAGTGGCTTCCCCTGCTACTGGTAGATTCTGTTGGGGCAGAATGTGCTGCCACTATGGGTTTCTTTAGACCCATGAGCAGTACTCGGGGTCCCCTTCCTGTGCAGGGCTGCCCTGCTGGCCAGGTATAGGTCTCCCTTCTTCCCCAACTCATCTGAAGTAGCACATTGTCTATCAGCTAACCAGGTCCTCATGTCCTCAGACAAAGTGCTAAGGGCTTGTTCCCTCACCAAAAGGTCTGCCAGCCCTTCAAAAGTAGTGACCTGACATCCGCTCACCCAGCTATGAAAATAAGTGCTCAGTTCAGCAACATGTTCACATACATTTTCATCTGCCTTGCATCTATGCTCACAAAACTTTTTCCTATACATTTCAGGTGTTAGCTTAAAACATTCTAAAAGACATTTTTACAGCAGCATAATCAAAACAGACAGAGTCAGGCATTTGTGATATACAAGTTACAGCTTTCCCATGAAGTAAAGGGGTCAGGAACCGTACCCAGAGCCTTTGGTCAACACTATACTGTTTGCATATCCTCTCAAACATATAATGAAACTATCAAAATTATCACCCTCTTTAAATTGGGGAAGAAATTTACTGACCTGTTGTACCTCTGGGGTCCAGTTACTCCCTTCCCCATTATCTCCGTGACTGACGAAGAGTCAGCATTTCCCTCTCATGCTTCCTCTGACACTCATTTTCTTCGGCTTCTATCACCAAACGCCTGGCCTCCAACTCAAGTCTCTTTAGCTCCAGCTGGATTTTTAAGTCCACTACAGAAAGGTTGAGCTGTCCATTCTCTGAGGATATTGTATCTCCACTGCCAGTCTGATTGTCCTTCACTGAAAGGTTGAGCTGTCCATTCTCTGAGGATATTGTATCTCTACTGCCAGTCTGATTGTCCTCCTGAATGCTGTTTTCTGATGCAGCTGTAACTAAGGCTGCAATCAGGTCTGCCTTAGTCAGGTTTTCATGCACCAGTCTCCTAGCCTGGCACATCTCCACCAGCTGGCCCCTTGTCAGCTTTCCATACTCCTCTGATGACATGCTGCCTGCTCACCCCGACTAATTAAGCTAACAAAAGAAATAAAACAATTGTGATCTGAACTCTGAGTATTCACTGCGTGGCTGTTTTAGAGTACAAAACACCTTCAGAGATCACTGTACATAATCTACAGGATTCACTCTACCCACACCACTACAAGCCAATTAGTATGTGAAGTGGATCCCACCACTGCAAACCACAATAAGGATATCTTATCACAACCACTGTCACCACAATGTGACAGCTGTGCCCTGGCCCAGCAATCAAGGAGCCTCAGTCCTTACCACTAACACCAGGTAGGGCATCTTATATAAGAGGAAAGGATAACAAATACACACAGTAAAGTACAATTTCCCTTAAGTGCACACAGGGATCACAGTCAGTCTGGGGCTGGTTGCTCCCTTGCTCCCCAGGTTCCCAATAAGACTCCCCACTGGCACAGCTATAGGGTCCAGATCTCAGCCTAGCTGGCAAGCTAACCTCCAGTACCCTCTCTGTCCCACCAGTGCTTCGTGTCCCTGCCCAGGTAGCTGACACACCACACACACTTTGCGATAAGTATTTATACAACTTCACAGACACTCCTGGGAAAGGCTGACACAGATTCTCCAGCTGTGCCCTTTTACCCAGACTATACGGTAGTAATTACTGCCACTACCAGCTAATACGTATCAGCCTCCCGAAGGCCTTTAAAAGGGTGTCCAATTATTACTGTGCAATATTATTATCCAGTTGGTAAGTGTGACTAATCAGTCTAAGGCTTATTAGAGTGGCCTTGTACAATAAACTCTATAAATATGCAATGTACTCTAGAGCTTAACTTAACTCTACACAAACCAGCCGCAGGTAAAAGGTTTTTAAAAATATTTAATAATAAATAATTAAAAACACAAGACAATACTACTACACCACAGTGCTATCCAAGAGTTCAGAGATCACACAGAAACGTAAAACAATACAGTAGGAAAGTTCTGATATAACAGAAAAACACAAGTCTAATCTTTATAGTCCTAGCTATTTCTACAAGAAAACATACTTCTAAAGTAACTTACTTTCATAGAGCAAGGCAGTGCTGAGGATGGATATGAAGACAAAATGCTTACAGTCTCTCTCTCTCTCTCAGCAATATTTTAAAATCACTAACATTCCTGCTGGGCCTTCCTAGATTACATCATTTTGACACTTAGGTTTTCCCAGTATACACATTACATCACTTTGACACTTAGTCTGGAATTCCCAGGCCAGCAGGCTACATTATTTAACAATCTAACACTTGCTCTGGAAACCACAACAATAAAAGACATTTCACATGTACACTCTAGTAATTATTCCTTAAGTTAAAACAATAGAAAGAATGTGTTGAGCTAGCCTCTTTGGCACCACTATCTAGATCAAAGGGTATACAAGACATAATTTTAACTTCAAAAGAGCAGATGTGAAATGCTTGGCTTAGTTTTCCTTACAGCAGATGGCAATGTTGCTACAATCTTGAAGTTCAACATTTTACAGTGCTTTCTTTCATTTAATAAACAAGCCTGTATTTTATATTTATATTTCCAAATGATAGAATCATGTATCAAATTCTATTTGACTAGGCTGGCAGCCTTCACCCCTTCTTCCCCAATCTTCACAATCTTGCAATATGGTTAGAGATAAAGGAAAACAATGAATATATAAAATAGGCAAAGGAATAAAAATGATAACTGAGAAAGCATAAAATGAAGAAGGAAAGGGATTAATAATGCATTTATGGAAATATATTACTTTGAGAACATTTTATAAAAACTGGTCTGAATGGTGGATAATTTTAAAGGAAAAATATAAAAATGTTTTTTTTACAGTGCCAATATGATGTGAGAAAAGTAGAAAAAGGATATAAAAGAAAATATAACAATGCATTGGAAGATTTAGAAGATAATGATAGAAAGTACTTTGACAAAAAAATATGAAAATAAATAAAAAAAATACAAGCATTGCTATATAAGCAAATATATATATATTTTCAAGGAAAAAAAAAGAAGTACTAAGATACTTAAGCAGATTAGTAAAGGAAGATGGTAACGCAATGAGAGAAATAAAAAATGTAAAAGGAGAAATAGTACTCAGGAAAATATTATGAATGGTGTAGTACGATATGTACAAGAAATGATTAAAGAAAGAAATAATGTAGTGAAAAAATATTGAAAGTAAAAAAGTTAACAGAAAAAAAGAGAATAAGAAGCTGGAAAAGGAGATTTCCTTAAATGAGCTAGATAAAATATTAGGAGAAGTAAATATAGATGTGACTGCAGGAGCAGTTGGAATAGGGTATGGAATGTATAAAATTTTAAGGGATTGGCAAAAAAATAATATTTTTTAAACATTTTGAATGAATGGTGAAATTAAAGTTTTATGTATAAAGATTTATGTACTGAAATACTTAAATTCATATGGAAGAAGGAAGATAGAAGACAATTATAAAACTCGAGACCAATACTAATTAATAATAGGTTCATAGGTTCATAGGTAGATACTAGGCTATCTGCTCTAGGGCATTTATAAGCCTAGCCAGAGTATATTTGGCTTCCACCTCCCTATCAGATTAGCCTACTGTGTCTCTGTAAAGTAGGTCACAGAAGGTACCCTTTTAAGATTAGTTTACTGTGCCTCTGTCTAGCAGGGACACAGGAGAGATCCCAGGGGTGAATTTGCGATTTCCCATCCACGCGTCCAAATTTCGCTTGAAGAGGGTCAGTGAGGGGCTATGTCTAACATGAATTGGGATTTTATTCCAGAGTGAGGGGAGCCTCTGGGAAATGAATCTGTCCCTCCAGCATGTCCTATTTATTTTTGTGCTGAGGTTTAGATCCCTGGAGCGTGCAGCTCTAAGGGACTTGGATTTTTTGAGGTGGAGCATATCCATTAATTCTGGGTTTGACATGGCTTTGTACGTCAGGCATGATTATATGGTCTTTATGAAAATACTGCAAACAAGATTTGAAAGTAAAATGGAAAATATCATGGACAATAGTACACAGAGTATAAAGTGGATGGGTTGTCAAAAATTATTAATGATAGAGAAACTGCGGATGATATTATGAATAGAAAAGAAGAAGCAAAAATCATGATAGAAGACCATAATAAAGCATTTTGTACAACTGAACATGAAATCATATGGGTAATAATGAAAGAATATAAGTGAGAAAGTTAGGAAATTATGCATGCAGCATACAGTTATAACAAAGTAAAAATACTTGTAAATGGTTGGTTAAGCCAAGAGTTGCATATGAAAAGTGGTGTAAGACAGGGAATTCCAATGAGTTGTATACTGTTTGCATTAGTTATGAATGTGATAGTATGTGAAATAAATCACAAAATGAAGGAGGTGAGGTATATAACACCTGAAGGGTTAAACATTCCAGTTCCGTTGACATATGCAATTGACATGTGAACAAAAGAACCAATAATTTGCAGAAATTGGCATTTAGAAGTGATAGGGATAGCTTTAAATAAAGAAAAAAGTACAGGTTTAGGTGATGTAATAAAAATAGGGCAGAAAGAATTACTCCGTTTTTAATATGCTCCTGTAGTAGAACAACCTCAGAGCTTTCTGTGACTTTCTGTTATTTTTATGCAGTTGGATGGTAGTTTGATTTTCACTGACAAGTAGTTAGAACTGGCCTGTGATCACTAAGGGACTGAGGGAGAACATGCACCGATGTACATGTATCTGCAAATTTGGTAAGAACAGTGTTCAGAAATGTACACTTATTCCTGTAAGTATTTAATCTGGTTCCCGAAGTAACCACTTGTGTAAAGATACTATGTAACAGCATATTGTGAAGTGTACTTTTGAGAGGGCTCTAGAAATCTAGGTTGGTAACCCTCATTATGATTAGCATATTGTCTACAGTGATGAGGATAATCAAATCTATGAAGGTCTCTGCTGTGCAGTGGTTGAAGGTGATGGGATATAAATGGCGGTAATACATATTTTAGCATGGCTCAGGGAAGTAATTTGTATAAGTTACCAGTTGGGCTGTATCTTTATGTTACTGTTTGATAAAAGTGTAGGATGTAGATTGTCAGAGTTTCTCATTAAGGTGAGGACTTCTGCTCCTCCTGCTCTGGATCCTGGTCTAAATTAAAAAAAAAGACTGTATAGTTTTGTGTAACAGATGGGGCAAACAGGATATGTCTCTTAGACAGGACTCAGTTATTTCCCAAACAGATGGGTAATTTAAGTTGTAACCTTGTTTCAAGATGTGGACACATTGGTTATACTGTATATCAGAAGCATTGCTAGGTAAAATCTGGCACCCTGGGCACTTCACCAAACTGTCATCCCCACAACTCAAAAAAAAAAAGAAAAGAAAGATGGACATTTTTTTCTGCTCTCTGTAATTGTACCAAACTTTCTGCTACAGCTGTAGATATGGAAGCAGCTTGCTATAATTACTACCACACACAGAGCAGCTCTTTCATAACAGTGAATACAGTATCAGCATTAATTTATGAAACCAGGATAGCCCCCTAGCTTCATAAATCAGATCAGTGCTGGTACTACACTCACACATCATTGGCATCTGCTGATCCCACCCCCCTAACAACTTGCACCTAAGGCCACTGCCCTCTTTGTGCAACCCTAGTTATAACTCTGCTGCATGTGTTCATCATAGTGAATTGGAGTTGAATAGGTAATTTCAGTTAATATCACCTGAGAGCATAGATAGTATAATAGAAGTGTGTAGGCTGTACCTTGGTTTTTAAAATAGGTATAGCTAGAGTGTGGATGGTTGAGGTTTGCTTAACTGTAATGTAGTGAGAGGAGATTGTGAGGATTAACCACCATATTTGTGTAGAGGTAACTGAGATGGTGATCAATGATTTTAGGAGGAGTAGTATAAGCATGACCATCACTGTTATTAGCAGTCAGAGTTTGTAGTAAGGGATCATTTTTAATTTGGTCAGTTTGTATATCTAGAAGGCTTGTGTCACAGTTGGTTATTTTGTAATTTACTGAGCCAGCATAGTGTCTTTCTTTAGACGAAGCTAATGTTTAGCTGGGTTCTATAAGAGGGTAGAGATTATATATCAAAACTAAGTTTGGAATGTGTATTATAAATTGAAGAGACTGAGAGTGGCTGTAAAACTGGGTGCTGAGGTGAGTGATATAGGTAAGACCACCCTTGCTAGATGCAGCTAATTATTCCATGCATGTGCAGAGGACTTGGACTCATGTAGCATAGCAGCAATCAGGTGAGAAACAGTTATATTATTTCTTTACACAGTTACCGTTGACCACAGAAAACAATTGGTCATTGTCCCAATAGTGTTTATTATGCTGCAGATAAGCTACTGCTCAACAAGGTAAGTTAACCAAATATAAAATCAAAAGAAGGAATACAAAATTACTCCATGCTGGGGATGGCATGGCTAATAATAACAATAAAGCAGGACACCCACATTCCACACAATTGTGAAATGATTTCTAATAATCACTTTCTAAAAGGAAGATCCCATGGTAGTGGTGCTACGGTAGCGTTGTCGCCTCACAGCAAGACGTCGCATTTGATTCTCAGCTAGAGCGTCTTCTGTGTGGAGGCATGCATGAATGGGTGTGCCTTTGTTGAAGATTGTGCATCAGGGCTGGTAACTCGGCACGTAAAAATCCACTACCAAACATTAGCGGACAGGAGTTCCGCTGTGGCGACCCCTAACCGGGATAAGCCGAAAGACACAACAACTTTCTAAAAGGAAGAGCCAAAAGTGGATATAAAAAACAGTTAATACACTTTTCACTCCATCCAATGTGTTTGATGAAATGGAAGATCACATACCTAGACAATCTGTAACTTGTACTGTTATTTACTTGCCGCATATCACTGCAGCTATGAAGCTTTATCAACCGGTTGATAGCAAGTACAGCTTGGGGAACGCTCCAAACTCTGTAGGACATATTCCTTGACTGAGAAGGCAGTTATGATTCTACCCTGTGGAGAGATAAGGTTGAAAATAATTACTAATGAATAGAAAGAGTTAAGGGAAACCCTACTGCAAGTGAAAAAGAAGATAAGCTATGACAGAGGGGGTTGGAAAACAGAGAGACAATATAGGATAGCTATGTATAGCATAGGAGAGCACTAGGCTTAATAGTGCAGAATACTATACATGAAGAAAAAAGCATAATTTCAAGGAGTCAGTAGAATGTAAACAATTCTGGAAACATTAGAACAATGCATATAGCAATATCGGCAAACAATTAAAACATATCAACTGAAATTCCGGTCTTATCAGTTACTGGCACTAAATCACATACAGGCTGATGAACTTAAGGAAATCAAGATAAATAAACAGTGATATTTCAAACAGTCATCTAAAGCATCATCAGACTTTTTAAAAAAAAAATATGTTGACTGCCAGTGTTGCTGTAGAAATGTAGTATCTTACCACTACAACACATATTCCATCTTGCTACATTAATCAGGTATGCCAGTCTGAAGAGAAATATTATTGTCTAGTACATAATGATGTATAGTAGTAAAACTACAACAGTACAGACCTTCCCTATTGGAAATCAATTCACTTTGAGAATATCGAGTGACCTGCTCTGATGGGGGATATACAGACGAACTTAAGCATGTAGAATGATTTCAGTGAAAACATGGGGGATGAGACACTACATTATCCCATGAATAATAAAGACAAACAATTCCTAAACATATTGATCTCTACATATAAAATGTTATCTTTCATATATCTGTACTTCATATTTAATTCTATGCCTGTATTGCCTTTCCTCATATGAACCTGAAAAAGGTCAACTTGGCTCAGAGTTCTAATACAGCATTACCCAAATCTCATGATCACAGATGAAGATAGGTACATAAAAAATCAAATAAAATGAGATCGTCAGTTTATGACTCAGCTCTTGTTTTCTGACCATGGGATGGCACAATGCTTGCAGTACTGCCACTGCTGCGCCAATTTACTGGTCAAATTGCAGATCCCCTCTGTGATGAACAGGTTTATAGTCCCATTTTTGCCACTAAATATTATGTGACAGACAGGAGCTACAGTCTTGTGATCTAAACCACTGTCAACAACTATGTGAAAGGCAATTTGACTTTAAAGTATATGGTAAATGCACTCAGCTGCCTTGACTAGTAACCCAGCCTTGCCATACCCATAAAAGTTTTACAATATACAACTACCAATCAGAGGTATAATCACTGGCAGCCTAGGATTTCACTTTCTGCAGCCTGACCCCATACCTTCCAGTGCATATTTACCAAAAGTAATTGAAGCTTACCAACTTGCTTTTGCTCACACAGACACACATACATGTGCACCCACAGATCCGTGCGCACACACACACACACACACATACACACATGTATGCCCGCACACATGCACACACACACACACACAAACACACACACTATACACATCCCCATGCAAACAAACATAAACATACACACATGCACACAAACACACTCTATTTTACAGCAAGGGTTGTTGATATCTTTCTGGTAGGTCTTTGAAAGGCAAAAGCCAATAGCTACTGGTGCACATTTCCAATGCACATACCCTTGACCTAGTAATATAAAAATATAATACAGCATTTACAGCTGAATAAAGAAACACTTTATTTAATCAAATTAAACACTGCATTTTGTAAAAAAAAAACATCCCCCTAGGAAAATACAACATAAGCATATTTAAAAAGGCAGATGGCATAAACAGGAAATGTAACTAATAGTTTGTTTTTGACTGTCTGTATCATAGTTGCAGGGATATGGAATTTCTACCTGTCTTTGGCTAATAAGTCCAAAATACAGTTGCATAATATCATTGGGTAAAATGTAAATGCCATTTCAGCTCTAGCCAGAAATACAATTTGCATGCACAGTTCAAAAGTTAGACAATATCTCTTCTAGGCAGTTGTTTTCTCTCTCTGTTAAGAGTACAGAGCAGTTATAGCTTTATAGTTACATAGGTATATACTAGGTTAATGACCGCCAGAGCCTTTATAAGCTTAGCTGCACAACCCAACTCAGTTATGTCCCAATTTGACATGAGTGTCTATTTGGAGGGGTGTATTAATTAGCAGGTTGTTAATGTTTTCGTGATGGGGGGAGTATGTTAGTTAGGGAATATTTGCTGTCAGCCTCTGTCTATCAGAGACATGAGGGCCAGACTGGGGGAGAATATTCGATTTTCCATCCAATGGTCAAGGTTTCTTTTGAATAGAGTTTGGGATGGGCTCTGCTTCACATGGATGAAGAACCTATTCCAGAGTGTGGGGATCCTTTGAGACAAATATCTTAATCACCACCATGTTCTATTTATGTCACAAGCAAAGTTTAAATCCTTGGATCTAGTATTTCTGATGTTATCTGTTTTACAGATGTGAAAAAAGTCTGTCAGGGCTGGATCTTAGGATGCCTTATATGCCAGGCATAGATCGTCTGTCAGTAACATGTAGGAGACTGATTACAGAGATAGGACTTTAAGGCAATCTGTATAGGACAGTGTGTTAATACCCTGGATTCTCTTGCTGAGGAATCTCTGTGGGTGTTCCAACTGTTGCATATGCCTGATCAGGTACATTCTGAAGGGGGCATTGTTCTTAATGATGGGTCTGATAAGGACTGAGTAAAGTAGTACTGTAAATTTCTTGGACCTGGATACTATACCCTTACTTATAAACTGGGCGGCATAAAACAAATTTCTGACTACCTTGGTTACATATTGGTCAAAGGCTGCATATGTTCCCAGATCCTTAAATACCAGTTCAACTCCTAGGGGTGTCTTATCAATGGAATGATTAACTTGGGTGGACATTTCCCCCAAATTGCATTTTAATGCACTTCTTGGCATTGAGTTTTAATCTGTGGCTTTGGCACCAGTCATTTGTTTGTGTTAGTCCTTCTAGCAGCATGTTAGTATCACGTGGGTAAAGTTTGGAGTTGTCAGCCAGAGGCCCTTGGCACTAGCCTTGACCTCCAAGAAGTAGATGCCAAAAAAGATTGGGCCTCATCCTGAGGTATGCCAGTGGTAAACATTCTCTTGGTGGAGGTGGTCTTGTGTCCTATCTCTGAGCCAGCTGGCAATCAGATGAGTTATATAGGGATTTATGTCTAGTTCAGTGACTTTGCCAAGAATACCTGAGTGGGGTATTGTATCAAATGCCTTAGTCAGGTCTAGGTGGGTGGTATACACCATTTTCCCTTCACCTATCACCTTGGTGACTCTCTTGAAGTCTACCAGGTTAAGTATGCATGATCTTAATATGACAAAACCAAATTGGGATGGGTCCAGTGTCTATAGGTTGTCAATGTCTTTGTTGATCATTTCCATGATAATTCATTCCATGGCTTTGCATATTAGTAAGACTAATGCGTCTGTAGTTCCAGGGTTGGTTGATGGTCTACCCTTGAGAATTGAGGGATTATTATTGCAGTCTTCCATTCATGTGGTATATAGCCTGTTTTGAGGCTGTAGTTGAAAAGTGACTCAAGTGGCCCTGATAAGTCATGTTTCAAGCTAACAGGTGACCCAAGATATTGCCTGTTTCCTTTGAGGCTGTGCTTTTGGCCTTAGCAAGCACCACCATGACCAGCTTACTGGTAATAATTGTGGGGTATGCTAGCAAGGATATTATAGATTGGTGGCAGGGGGGAGTTGGGGGAGAAGTTAGAGCTGAATTTGTCAGCCAGCATATTTGGTGTGTCACTCTGCTTGGTGAATGTGGTACAATTTGCCAAAAGTTCAGCAGACTGCTGTGTATTAGCTTTAAGGTTTTGGGCATAGTTGTAGATGGCTCTGTGGTTGTCTTCAGCCTGAGAAGCTATCTTGACCTCATAATTGGCCTTGTTGGATTTAATTAATCCTCTTAGTTTCCTGTTTAGTTTAACTCATTACATCCTCCAGGTACATCTGCAGTTAATGCCTACTGACTATTGCTTGTTCATATTTGCATCAATACTTCCAACACCATGCTATGTACAAGGTTTTAAATGATTTCATCATAAAGCAAACTCAACTGAATGAATATTTGACCTCTGTGTAATGCACATAAATATATATTAACTGTCGTTTTTATGATATTAATTTATAGAGATATAATTTTCACACTTTTCTAAATATTTCAACAAACAAGCAAGACAGACAGAACTCCTTTGCCTCACATGAAAGCTCTCAGACCGATTAATAAAATACTGCTGGTAGTATGTATGCAACTTGTGTGGTTGCTGAGATATTTTAAGTGTTTTACAAAATATTACAAATGTAATAGTTACTGTGTTTGCTGGGACTTATAGAACTCAGTTTAAGACCTAGAACCTAAATAATACTACTGCTATAAAATACAGTTTGTGCTGAAGAGTTTGCCATTTATACTTCTCTCATAATCCCTATTGTTCCAGAGATATGAACATTTGTTTTAAATGTGAGGATATAATTTGATTCTGTGAAAGGCTCCACCCATTGGAAGTTACAGTGCAAACTTCCTGAGCTCCATTGGAGCAAATGAGTTAATTAATAATACTTTATTTAAAATGGATGTTTAGCTAACAACAGTGAATTAAGGATTTCCAGTCTCTTCAACCCCCCTTTGCATCCTACTTTGACATTATATGAAGAAAATTGTGAATTAGATCTAAGACACTCATTAAATAGGCCATTTAAGTCAATGAGCAACATCACGGAAAATGAGAGATTAGCTCTGGAAAACTTGAGGGCACACCACATCCGAGTGATCCAACCCAACAAAGAAGGCGGTCTGTTTTTTATGGATGAAACCAACTATGTTGAATGAGTTAGATCATTATTAGAGGCTGATACTCATTAAATGAGATCAATGGTGCTTATCAACACATTAGGTCTTCACTTAATGATTTATTTATAGAAAGAATTATTTCTTTAGAGACCTACAACTATTTATGCATGCCAGCTCCAAAAATACCTACTTTTTTCGCACTTCCTAAAATACACAAAAGTATTTAAGACCCACCCTTTTGTCCCATTTTCAGTGGACGGTGTTTTATGACCTTTGCTTGTGTGAAACTTGTTGACCAAAAGTTGAAAGCATTTTTGGAGACTGAGTCACAAATTTGCCGTGACTCTTCGTATTTTTTGGAACAACTCAATCTTTTTGTTTATGATGAGTCTTTGAATTTTCTCACCATAGACATCAAAAACCTTTTCACAGTGATTCCACAAAATTTGGGTTTGGAATGGATAAGGGACGTTTTAGTAAAAAAGGAGCCAATAATGAAGTTTATTTGATTGAAACACTCTTAGAAATTGTTTTGTCTAATAATTTCTTTCTATTTAGAGAGACCTTTTACAAGCAAAACTCAGGAGTAGCCATGGGCTCCCCATGTGGGGGGAGTTTCGCCAACAGTGTTCGATCTTTTTGGGAAAGGATTTTTTATTTAAAGACAACCTTTTCAAAGTACATGTTGAATGGTACACACGCTATCTGGATGATATCTTCATTCTTTTTGATGGCAACAAAACAATGGCTGGAAATTTTGTTAAACATCTATCTTCCATCACAGAATTTTTGAATTTCACCTTTGAATTCAATAAACACAAGATTGCCTTTTTGGATGTCTTAATAGTTAATGACATTCCAAATAGAAGATATCTGGCCAGCATGAATAGGAAGCCCACCTATTCCAACTGCTTCCCTCACTATGAAAGTTCCCATCCCTTTCACCAGAAGAAAGCAGTTGTAAAAGGACAACTTGTCCGAGCAGCAAGAATGTCCTCCCTTTACACCTCCTTTTTGATGGAAGTTAACACACTAAGAGAAATGTTTTTAAAAAGATCTTATCCTCTTGAATTAGTAGACAATGTAATACAAGAAGTGATTTCTAAAAGAAAAAACTGAGTTTTTAAACCCATTTGGGATAGATCTATAGAGGAAGGAAATCTTTCCCTAGAGACATCCATGGAGATACCCCAAAACTCAATCCATATGGCCAACAATCACCATTTAACACTTGAATATAACATTACCTTTATCACTCCTTTTTCAAACAATGCGGGCATTTTAAAAAAAAGTTTTGATTAAAAATTGGGTCTTAATCCAAACTGACCTTACCACACATCACAAATTGGGTGACAGATCCATTTTAACTTTTAAAAGAGGACACAATTTGAAAACACTTTTGGAGAGACCTTTCAAAAAATTAGTAACCAGCCCTGGTATGTATAAATGTGGTAGGTGCAATTTTTGTAAATATATAAAAGTAGGTAAGAACTTAAACATCAATGGTCAACACCTCCACATTTTAGACAGATATAACTGTGAAACTAAAGGGGTGGTTTATTTGGCCTTATGTGACAAAAGCGACTGTTTCTATGTAGATAAAACTGAGAGACATCTGAAACAGCGCATATATGAACACGTATAGCATTCGCAAAAACAGTTCTAACAACGCTCTAGCTAGACACACCATTGAGAATAGTCAACATGGTTTTTCATTTTCCATTTTAGAAAAAGTTTTTTCTGACAGGTGGGGTGGTCTGTGGTCTCTAATTCTAGAGGAAAAATAATTACTTTGGCAATTGCAACATAATTCTTTCAATTTCCCTGGCCTTAATGATAATTGCAATGTTGAATGTTTATTGAACTTGAAATCTTTAGATAGATGATTTGTTTAAACCACACACATTTTTACACATTTTTTTTACACAGTTGAAGAATACTTATTCTGATTTATTTCAACTAACCTATGTTGTTGTTATTATTTTTTACAACACAGTAATTTTAAACATTCATATTCTAATTTGAGAAACAGGAAGTTATGTTTGTATGTATTTACTATTTAAATGATGTATTTTCTTTTATTTAATGTATGTGAAGATGTTTGACAACATTGGCAAATGAAAGCACTAATAAATCATTTGTTTTACACACAGGAGTGGACAGCCGAATTTGTCTTTTTTCAACTTGGTTTTAATTAATAATACTTGACTAACTGCCTTTGCAGGCCATTTTATGCCTAACTATTTATAACATCTGAGAATCAAATCCTGCACCTTGCACCGCCAAACCCTTTGATGCAAAAGTTGGTGATGCTTTTCCTATCTATTCAACCTCTTGTCTGTGACAGGAAATGTACAGTTGAAGAAGCTGGTGTGTAAATAAAATAATGTAGTTTTGACATGTGGTTACTGCAGATGATTGCACATTTATGAAGCTAGATTAGTTTCAGTTGTACTGCATTACTACTGAACTCAGTCTCACAATTAATGTTGTTCATATTTTTCTTATATATATTATACATTTTACATGTTGCAAGTTTCACAACTTCAGTCTTTTACAGAAAATATATTTGTTTTAGCTTGCAGTATCTTCTTTACTCTCTCTGTCTTCACTTGTGAACAAAACAATACTCTAGTGTACATAATCCCCTCCAGATGAGGTAGATGTCTCCTTCTCACCTTGAGAGCAAGGCACTCATTTCTGGGACAGAACCATGACTTCTGATATGCATGTGCTATTTGTATCTCATGTACTTCACCCTCATTAGCAACCCCCTCAAGTGCATGCTGGAGCTCCAGCTTCACTTTTTCCAAAGTTAAATGAGTGATACTCCTTCTAAGATCTCTTGTATATAGACTCTTCTAACTTTAGTCCCTGCTTGCATGGGTTTCTTTTTTTTGCAGGCAGACCTCATCAGAAAAATACTTCTTACAATCTCAAATCCAAAACACCTACAGCCCACAATCCATAAGTCAGCTTTTATAAATTCTACATGATTGGCCACTCCTTTTCATTACTCACTCAGAAAACATGGTAATCCATCCCTATTTCTAATAGATCTAACTCATTCTTTACCAAGTTTTTTCCAAACTAGAAAAAAACATATTTTCAAACTTGTCCTTTGCAAATGCTGTCTTAATAACACTATTACTTATACAACTCCTTTCCAGTCAGTACCTTCAGCCTTATGTCACACTCATAAACTAAAACTGTCCTATCTCTAAATAGGAAAACATTTTCTTAACATAAAATTGAAGCTAACATTTTACAGTTCTCCACTGTATCCTTCCTAATTAATTATTCAGTAGAAATCACATATATTTTCACTTCCTTCAATTTTTACCTTTACCTCAAAAATCCACATTTCTCTAAGGAGTCAGCCACCTTTTATTCCTCTTTGTATGCATTTTATTTAGCACAGAAGCATGATTAGCTTCTACTGCAAATAATATTGTCAAAGAAGGGCATATCCCCCTTATTTGGGAGCTCCTCAAACTATTATTTTCATTTCTCAACAATATCTTCAGTAACAGTTAGTAGTTTCCACCCTTGCTGACAACAGTTTAGCCAATATCTTACATTTCCCTTCTGAATCAACAGATAGCTTGCCAGAAACTGTTTTAAGCTTTCCAAAGATCTTCCTCCATCATGGATCTATGGTCTTAACAAACTCTTCTAACATATATGCCTTCACACTGGCTACAACAGCTTATGTCTTCTTAGCTTGTTGGCAATTATTAGTCACATCCAGGGCCCCCTTATACATCCATGAAACCTCAAAGGTCACTAACTTAAAAAATATACAAAGGGTGAAATAATAAAGAGCTGTAATAACTTTACAGTTAATTAGTGGTGCAAAAAGCTCTAAAAGTAATTAGACTGCATGAGCATTACATACACTACCTCTGCTACAAGATTGCCAGCCACCTGATGCTGTAACTTATACAATATTCATATCACTGAAAAAGAACATTAACAAATATAATGAGATAATATGTCTATGTTTCTAAGGGTTTAACACATTAAAATTAATTGTGGTTGTTTAAAAGTGTAAGCTGTTTTATGATATTGTACACAATAAAGAGAAAGGGTGGATGCAGTTCTTATACTATTTATAAATAAACTAACTTTATTAATTTATTATATTACACATAAATGTTAAGAAGATGGCATATATAAAATGAGAAATACAAGCTTAAATGAATAGTAATGAGAAACATTTGCTCAGGAAAGAGAAAATAGAAAGGGACAGGGAGAATAGAGGAAGAGGAGAAGTACTGGCATTAGATAGAAGAGGGAAACCTAGAAGAGTGGAAAGAGGAAGAAGGGAAGAGGAATAGAAAGTCTATGGAGGGAAAAAGATAAGAAAATGGGAGAGAAGTAAGAAGAAATGAGAGGATTAGGGAATAGAAGGAATGGGGAAAGGAAGTAGTGAGAGGAGAAAGTAAGGAAAGAGAAAAGAGAAAAAAGATGAGATCAAGGGGAGAAATATTGGAATTAAAGTGTGAGGGACAAGGGAAAAAAGAAAAGAAATATAAAAAGTTCTATTAATATAGGGAAGAAACATTGGGAAGAAAAGAAGTATGGTTCCAGAAAATAGCAAATAAAATTAAAATGAAAAGGAAAGGAAAAGTTAAGTAGAAACAATAAGAAAGAGATCATATAATTCAAAAGTAAATTCAGAGGGGTAGAACAGGAGGGGAGGAAAATGAAATGATTAGAGGTAAAATTAAAAGATAAAAGGAAGATTGTTAGCTAAACACAAACTTCTGATGCATTCTAATATTTTTTCTCTTATAACTTCATAAATTACACTGTTAAATATGTTAACTGAATTAATATATATTTAATTATTAAAACAAAACAAAGTAGTCAGGATGAAATGATTCAGCATATATATTTACAGATAATTTTAAAAGAGGGAACGTATTCATATAAAATTAAAACATTTTATCCAAGAGACACCTATAATATTGACATATTCTCTTAGGATAAACATCTGCTAGAGACCCCTGATTGCTTAAACAGTATTTTTTTATTCTAAAACTCTAGTTGTCATAGATGAAAAGGGTTAATGTAGATAATCTCTAGATTTCTAGGCTAGGTATTCTGATAATTCCATATATATAGTTATACAATTCATGAATGTAATTTTGATTTTATTTAAAGCTTTAAAAATGTCTGACTATATATTTTTATTAATACAGACTCAATGATGCTTTACATTGTAAATTTGGATGTAAAATAAACATGAAAGAAATATACTTTCTGTTTCAGTTCTCTCAAAATAACTTTAATATTACTTTCTTTAAATTTTAATGGGTTAAATAATCTAATTTCTGAACACCAACAAAGCACAAATAATATTCTTAGAGGAAAAACAAATTAAACATACAGACAGCAATATTTGCAATCCATCTAAGTGTATTATATTGTCCAACTTGACCTTTAAGAATAGAAGGAGAGGTGCAATAATATTATGGAAGAGCAGATTATTAATGCCTCAGATATTACATAAATATGAAAGCCAGCATGGGTTAATATTTCTCATTATAATCCATATAATAGAATATGGACCCTAGACACTAAATATTGGTTTCCTCGAACAAGCTTAGGTTATGTAAAAAATAATTTAGATCTCATTATTTAAAAAACACAAGGTAATCCAATAGTATATAGAGATTTGAACTGTATATTAAATAATCAAGACTCTAATGGACAAAGAAAATTAAGATTGACTTCTACAACTCAGGATCTGAAAAATTGAATAGAGCTATTACATTTAAATTATACTTTCATATATAAAGAAAATACATCATAAAAGTTCACACATTATTCCACCAATAATGAAATCCAAACCTGAATAGCTAGGGTATTGATTTCACAGGATATGAAAACCAAAATAGAGGACTATATCCACTTTCGGACCATAACGCACTGATTCTTAGCTTTGACTCTATGTTTCAGAAACTACCATACATAACTTGAATATCAGCATATATGACAACATTAAAATATTATAAATCATGGTTAATAATGGAAATGGATTTTTTTTAATAAAATCAAATAACACAGAAGAATCAAATATATTTCTGCTATGGGACTCTCTAAAAGCAAATATATAGCAAAATATTGTTTTGGTACAATAGCAAATTAAAATATGGGAAATGAATTCATCAGCATACAGTATGATTCACAAAAGGCTAAAGTGAAATATAACAAAAATAATAAATCCATATTTGATAAAACTGAGAATTTAAATAAAAACATGTTGAAATTCTTTCTCATAAAACAGCCATAGCAGTAGAAAGATTTAAAGTGTCATCAGCTGCAATGTCACCAAAACAAATGTACAGTTTATGTATAAGAGTTAAAGTTCAATATATATACAAAATATTATTTAAATAAAAGATAGTACCAACAATAAAACAAACATGAAGATTGGAGATATATTAAATACATTTAGACAATGCTATTCTACCCTCAATCAAGAATTTGGCCATAATAATTGTCGCTCTGCCAGACAAGCTATTTGGAATTTTGTAAATAATTCTGTCATTTGTGAATATTGATATGATAAATAAGAATTGTATATTATATACTGAGCTTCAAGAATGTAACCACAGCATACCCTGCTGGAGCATAGAAGATTAACTTGTAAAACTTAAGAATAGTTGCAGTTAAATTACTTTATAACTGGGCCATAAACAAGAGATGTTATCTCTCAGTTTCACTATAGTAGCAGACACAATGTCTAGAGCTAGATGTTTTATATTATCTTGAAAGAAAAGTAATTACTAGGTTTAAAATGTAAAGTGTTTTATTGTTTTGCAGCTTTCAAGATCTGGCAAAGATCTGAGAGATATGTATTTCTTACACAGGGATGTTAAATTCTGTTAAGTTTCTGTTTAGCCTGGGAACTGCAGTCAGGTGACAAAGAGTGATGTCACCTAAGCTAACCCAGCAGTAATGTTTGATAGGTTTAAAATGTAAAGTGTTTTATTGTTTTGCAGCTTTCAAGATCTGGCAAAGATCTGAGAGATATGTATTTCTTACACAGGGATGTTAAATTCTGTTAAGTTTCTATTTAGCCTGGGAACTGCAGTCAGGTGACAAAGAGTGATGTCACCTAAGCTAACCCAGCAGTAATGTTTGATATTATTTTGAGAACTCTCTCAGAGAGAGACTGTGCATTTTGTATTTTGTCTTTGACCTGGAAACATCCACTCATCTCCACTTGCCTGGCTAATAGTAAGTAAATAGGATATAGTAATTTCTTTTACATATAGATAGGAATATAGTAGAGATTAGTTTAAATGTTTTCTGTATTTATTTGAGACTATCCTGCAATGCTGTTTTAAAATATTTCCTCTGATTTTGCACTCTGAAGTTACTGTGTTGATTGACTGACTATTGTCTTGTTCTTTTATTATTTATTATTAAATATATTTAAACCTATCTTTGTGGCTGTTATTTGTGAGACATATTTAAGCTCTAAGAGTTTAATTTCCAGGATGTGGACGACAACTGTTTTGAGGACATATCCAACGCTGAGGGTGTACCTCAGGAGTACACACAAAAAGGTACTTTTAACATCGCCAATACTCAAGAAATGAACAAATGGCTCAAAGAGTCATACTTTCAAAATTAATGAAAAGAACTGTAAACAAACTAATAATACTGACTCTTTTGGTAAAAAGATCTATACTATATATAGATTAATGCACAAGTACAAGTCTATAACTATAGAGAACAGTTATTTAAATGAATGTTTACATCGTTGTATAGTCCCTAAGGGACTACGCACTTGGAAGTACCCAAACAACGTACAGATTGGATCTGTATTCCATAAAGAGTTAATAAATGTTTTTAATAAGTGTGGTTTAGAAATTATAAAATGTATTATAGATGAGAATGAGAGGAATTTGTTACTGCTTAATGAACAAATAAACGAACTAGATTCACACATTAAGGAGGATTTAATATTTCAAATTAAGGAATAGAGACAGAAATATTTTAGCCTAAAGGGAGAGATAGATCAAAAATGTAGTGGACTAGTAGAAAGGAAGATGGAAAAACTAAGGTGGGATATAACAGAGTATGAGAGTAATACTAGTTACCCAAACCCAGTTAATAGCGGAGTCCCTACATATCAAAAATATAATAAGCAGAAATGGGTAAAAAGATTTAGTACAAGAGATAAAGAACCCCACAGGGAAAGTTACAACCTGGATTATGACACAGACTTTCCACCACTAGAGAATCAAAATAATGGATTTAGTCCTAAAGGTAGAAATTTTGGAAATTTTCACAGGAGGGGGGGGCTAAGAGGAAGGGGGAAATACACATAGTAGAACCCCCAACCAACATTAAAGCCAATGAAAATAAAATAGTGATTGATGGTAATAAACATACCCTAGATGGATTCACTATTTATAATTACAGTAATGTGGAAGTTGGAAAGGAACATTTTTCTTTACTGGAGAGAGGTTTTAAGTTCATTCCATCAGTCAAAGGGAACAGGGTGCAAACATTATTAGACATCAAAATCTTTATAAGAAAGATGAATTTAGAGTTACTATTCAGAAAGGAAGAATATGGTATAGATAGGAGTAGTATACAAATAAATGAAGAACAAAGAGTATTAAAGAACAAATCCACCTTTAACCCTCCGATACATGCACAACTTAGAAATTTTGAAAAAGTGTTGGAAGACGGAATTAAAAAAATGGATAAAAAGATTAAATATATAAACAACATGGACAAGGGAGAAAAAAGGATGTTGAATGAACTCAGACACAATAGAGAAGTCAGGGTAATGAAGCCTGACAAGGGAGGGGGGTGGTTATAATGGATATGACACAGTATGAGAGCAAAATGAATGACATTCTCATGGACGGAACTAAATATAAGATAACATCACGTAATGAGATAAACTTGGCATATAAAAAGATTGACATGGTTCTACAGGACATGGTTCTAGAAATGGTAATAGATGAAAAGATGTTCTCTTTTCTTAAAACCAACAAGCCTAAAATACCAGTTATTTTCGGTATACCGAAAATCCACAAGAACTGGGAAGACCCCCCTTTTAGGCCGATAGTGTCATCTAATGGGTCCAAAACGACATCTTTGGCCAAGTTTGTAGATATCAAAACAAAGCATATATGGAAGAACAAAAAGGCGATTTTAAGGGACTCTTGGGACTTATTAAGAGCATTGGTCCCTGAATTATTTGATAAAGACTTAATTCTAGTAACCATAGATGTGGTAGATTTATTTGCGTCCATTCCATATGAGGATGGAATCAGAATGTTTGAAAACGAGATATATGGTGACAAAAATTTGTCTTTTGAGGACAAGGTAGCATGCATAAGTTTAATGGACCTAGTATTAAGAAACAACTTTCTGGTCCATAATGGTGAGTTCTTTCAGCAGACACAAGGAGTAGCAATGGGGGCCACCTGTGCACCTACCTTTGCTAACTTAGTCCTTGCTAAATGGGAGGAAAATTACATCTTTTCCTCTGAGCACATGCATCATTGCAAATTGTACAAAAGATTTTTGGATGATATAATAATTTTCTGGACTGGTGGATATGACAAACTAAATGACTTTATTAAATATATTGGAGAGACAACTAATTTCCTCAAGTTCACACATTCAACATCTAATAACAGCATTGCCTTTCTGGACATTGAAATTAGGAAAACTACTAGGGCTTTTGAGACAAAGGTTTTCAGGAAAGATACATACGTAAACTCATTTCTCCACTTCGAGAGTGGACATCCAATCCATTGCAAAAGGAACTTGGTGAAGGGACAATTCGTCAGGGGATCCAGGATGACTAGCTCCGACGAGGACTTTGACATGGAATGTGACAAATTGGAGATGATGTTTATAGATAGAGGGTACCCCAAAGAATTTGTCAAAGAACTTAGAATGGAAGTAACCAAGGCAAGAAGTGGAAGATTTAAGCAAATAGGTATGGTGACACTATACATGCCACTCTGAATAGCTTAGCACTTGGTCAAAACTACAATTTGAATTATTAGCAACATTACACAGTGGGATTGGACACCCTTTGTTAAGGACCTTAAGTAGCTGATAAAGAGTTGGCTGGTGGCAGCTGGAACTACCTTATTGTCTGGGCAAAAGGGGGCATAGCTAGTAAACCTGTGCCAGCCTATCCTAGGTGTGTGTGTGTGTGTGTGTGTGTGTGTGTGTGTGTGTGTGTGTGTGTGTGTGTGTGTGTGTGTGTGTGTGTGTGTGTGAGTGTGTGTTTGTATATCAATCAAATCTCAAAGTCCGTGTGTGTCAGCTACTTGGGCAGGGAGATGAAGCACTGTTGGACAGAGAGGGTGCTTGTGGTCTTAGCTTGGCCACTCAGTTGAGATCTCAACCCTATTGCTGTGCCAGTGGGGAGTATTATCAGGGATCTGGAGAAATAGGAAGAAACCAGCTGCAGACTGACTGTGATCTCTGTGTGCTCTTAAGGGAAATTGTACTTTACTGTGTGTATACTTGTCATCCTCCCAATGTGTGCATCCCCTAGCTGTTGCCAGTGGTGAGGACTGAGGCTCTTTATTTACTGAGCTAGTGGAGGGACATCACAATAACTTTTTAATCAGATATAAATCCATAAGATATAACAGTGGGAAGGATTGCAACTGAAACAAAAAAATATATAGATATACTTAAATGAATCACACAAATGGAAATAAAGGATAAAATAAAACACCTTAAATCAAATGGAATAATGTCTGAGATTTATAAATTATTCACATCAAGTATTATCAAATTCTTTCTTGAAGAGCTTATGCAAATTCAAACTAAACAAAATATTCCTCCATCTTGGAAATACTCATTAATTACTCCAATCTTAAAAGAAAATCAAAACACACTATTATGGTCTTCCTATAGACCTATCTCATTGTTAAACAATGATTATAAGATCTTTATGTCTATAATTAGTGATAGATTAAAAGAACCCTTAGTGCAAATAACTAATGAAGACCAAACAGGCCTTATACATAAATGACAAACACATACTAATATTTGGAGCATTTTAACTCTAATACATGTTTTAAATTCTAGGAAAAAAGAAACCTTACTTGTATGCTTAGACATTGAAAAGGCTTTTGATTCACTAAACTGGAATTACTGATTTAAAACTTTTGAAATTTTTAATTTCCTGATCAATGTATTTCTCTTATTAAAAATATATATAAATAATAAAGTTTACATTAGACTAGGACCTTTCACATCTGAATCTATTACATTGACAAAATGTACTAAGAAAGGTTACCCCATCTCCTATATTATTTGCCACAGCAATTGAATTGTTTTTATATTTTAAATTCATCATAATCATAAAATAGAAGGAATTAAAATCTTAAATGATTATAGTTCAAAGATAACAACTTTTGCAGATGATATTCTATTGACACTTCCAATATCCTCAACCACATTAAAAGAAACAAGCTTTATCATTAATGGATTCTAGTCATACTCTGGCTTAACATTTAATAATGAGAAATCAAAACATCTAACTGTAAATAAAAAGGCCTTCTCAAATAACAGATAGTAATGTCATTGGTAAACAAACATTAATCTCAGAATATTTGGGAGTTTAAAAAACACATATACCATAGAAGAAATTAAGATTCTAAACTATAAGAAAACAATAGAAATCATCACAGATTTAACTACAAAATGCAATAAAATGATAATATCCTTTGAGAATAGACCACAACTAATAAAAAATTATCCTCTTTCCAAATATTTTATGTTCTTCAAGTTTTAGCACTTCTTCCAGATAAAGAACAATTAAAAGATATCAACAATCTATTATTGAAATTGTTATGGTTTCCAAACCAGCCAAGAATTGCTCTACAACATCATATCAAACCTTGGTAAATAGGCGGTATTAATTTTCCAGATGTAATTACTTATACAAAGTCAGTTGTTTTTAAAATTATCTTAAATTGGCTTAATCCTAATTACACATCAAATTGGAAAAGCTTGCATATGAACCTATTGAATAATAAACAAATTAAAATACAGGTGAATGATTATACTTCAAAGAAAAATCTTTTATGGTACTATGTGTGTAATCATTATCACTATATCAGGTCTTCTCCTATCAAATCCTTGTATGTTAATAACTTTTTAAAAATCTTCAAAAGCACAGTTATCAGTAACATTGACTTGAAACTTTAGTATGAACTATGAATGCCGATAAAAATAATCTGAGTATTTTGATAGAATTAATACAACTAGAATAAAAGATTGGAATACAAAGAATTGTAATTGTTGGCTTCAATGTTTTAAAGATTTAAGCATTAAAGAAACTCAGGATATTTTAAATGAATATAAATTGGACTTTCAGGACCAGATTACTTTAGAAAGTTTCAGAACTTATGCTAAACAAAAACATCATGTATTAAGTCAATACCTCTATAGAAGCAAACAAAATTTAATTAATCTCATTCTTCAAGCAACTAATACGTTCAGAGGTTCATAGATGTGTACTAGGCTAATGGCCCTGGAACCTTTACAAGCCTAACCCATAGGATTACCCTTGAGTAGAGCAACTGGAGTGATTCCCGGGGTGAATTTTCTATTTCCCATCCACTCATCAAGATTTCTCTTGAAGAGGACCAATGAGGTGCTCTGTTTCACATGTATGGGAAGTCTATTCCATAGCATGGGCAGTCTCTGGGTTATGAACCTGTCCCTCCAGCACGTTCTGTTGATTGTGGTAATGAGGTTGAGGTCTCTGGAGCGTGTGGTGTGGAAGGATTGGAATTTCTTTAGATCCAGCATTTCTAACAGAGCTGGGTCAAACATGGCCTTGTAAGTCAAGCAGAGATCACCTCTAAGTAGACGATATGAGGCAGAGAATAGTTGGATTTTTTTTGAGTGTGTTCATATAGGACAAGTGTTTAAGGCCTAGGATCCTCTTTGTGAGGTACTTTTGTGGCCTCTCCAATTGTTGCAGGTGTCTAGTGAGGTACATGCCAAATGGGGCATTGTACTCAATGATTGGCCTAATGAGGGAAGAGTAGAGGGAGACAATGACCTCTTTCTTCCTGGATGCAAAACCCTTTGTAATGAGATGTGCCACATAGAAGGACTTTCTGACCACAGTGGCAGTGTGGTGGTCAAAAGAGAGGTTGCTGTCAACCTGTGTTCCCAGATCTCTTATAATGCCTTCTGTGTTCAGTGAACTACCGTTGATGTGGTAGTTTTTGGGAACTGGGTTTTCCCAAAGGGGATGATGATACATTTTGTGGCATTGAGCTTAAGGCTATGGTTCTGACACCAGTCATTGGTCTCAGTGAGGCCTTTCTGTAGGATGTCAACATCACTTGGGGAGTTAATAATGTCTCCCAACTTGCAATCATCTGCAAACTTTGTCAGCCAGAGTCCCTTTGTGTTGGACTGGACTTCTGAGAAGTAGATATCAAACAGGAGAGGATCCAGGACCGATCCCTGTGGGACTCCACTTGTGACTGGTCGGCATCTTGACTTGGAGTCAGCTACTTTCACACTGTGGGTTCTATCTGTGAGCCAGTTTGCAACCCAACTAGTGATATATGTGTTGATGCCTAGCATAGTGAGTTTTTCTATGATTCCTGAGTGTGGAATGGTATCAAAGGCCTTGGCCAGATCAAGGTAGGCTGTATGAACCACCTTGCCGTCATCCACAGCTCTGGTGACTGACTCAAAGAAGTCGAACAAGTTGAGCAGGCATGATCTACCCTTCACAAAACCAAACTGTGTGGGATCCAGAGTTTGGAGATTCCCTATATCCTTGCTTATTAGGTCCATGATGATGCATTCCATAACTTTGTATATCAAACTTGTCAGGCTAATGGAGCGATAGTTCCCAGGGTCTGTAGTCGCTCCTCCTTTGTGAAGAGGGATGACTATAGCAGTGCACCATTCGGTAGGGGCAAAGCCTGAGGTGAGGCTGTGATTAAACAGGGCACACAAGTGAGGTGCCAGTTCACTCTGTAGTTAATGAAGAACACAGCCAGGGATATTGTCAGGTCCCATAGAAGCTGTATGTTTGGCCTTGGACAGTGCTGTTTTAACCTGTGCAGCAGTAATATTGGGTGCCTGGCAATCTACTGGTATTGTGAGTGGTCCTTTGGGGGGGGGGGTAAAGTTGGCACTGAATCTGTTGGCCAGTATATTGGCAATTCTGTTTTTATAGCTGGCTTTAGAGGATTTGATGAGGGATCTCAAATTTTGTTGAGGTTGATAAGGGAGTTTTTCCAGTCTTGGGACTTCACCTTATTCCACATCAGTTTCCTAATTCTGTTGTAGAGTTTGTTTATGGCTTCCGTTTTTTGGAGGAGAGCATCTTGGTTCTATTGGGTATTGTGAGATCCATGCATTTGTGTACGTGTTTGTACAGTGCATTGGTGTATGATTCAGCACTCATGCAATTATTCTCCATTTGCATGGGTGCCATGAAGTTAGGCACCTCTGTTCTTAGGAGCCCAAAGTTAGTCTTGGAGAAGTTTTTCATGGTGGTTACCTTTGCAGGGTGGGGGGGTGGGAGAGATGTGGATTTCCAAAGTAATTAGTTTGTGGTCGGATCTAACCAGGGAGGAGATGACTATTAGTGTAGAGCAATGGTCACCCATGTTAGTAATGACCAGGTCAAGGATGCTGCTACCTCTAGTGGGGGTAAGATCGACCTGGTCCAGGGCATTGGAATTAATGAATTCCAGGAAACGTTGGGCAAGTGTATTGGTACATAAGTAGTTTTCCCAGTTAATGGAGGGGTAATTGAAGTCCCCCAGTATGTGTTTTATGTTGGACCCTAATATTCTCCAGGGTGTTTAGGAACATGGAGTGAGTGTCTTCTTGCATGGTTGGAGACCTATAACAGGCTGCAACCTGAGTCACTGTCTTTCCCAGTGTTAGCTGCATCTGAAGTATCTCTGATGCATTATGTTGGACTACATAATAATGAATCCTTAGTAGCAAACTTAATTTTGAAACTTACAAAATTCTAATACTTTACAATATAAATATTAATGACAAATTTTGGAAGCATATTACTCTTGAGAATTATGAATCCTTAACTATAGACAACAAAAATCAGTTATTAAGGTAAAAAAATAATTCATCTTGTTCTCAAGATTGGAACATTTTCACTTGGAAATGTTTATATAGAGCCTTCTTGACACCCAATAGAATTGCAAAATTCAATAAAGAAAAAGGTATACAATGTTGGAGATGCCTAAAAATATGTCATGTAAATTGGGTACATATATAATATGATTGTCCACTCATAAGGAATTCTTAAACTCATTATGGTTTGATACATCATGAAAAATATTGACTGGATTTAATATTATAGAAACTACTAAAATGGATAATTTTTATTGTGGACAATTTTGGCAGTAGTGAGAAAGCATAACCAGGAATTGGAATAAAGCATCTACAACTCATTTTGAAGAATTTTTATTATCATTGAAAGAAGCGGCATTCAAATAAAGATAAAAGAAAGTAGAATATTTCCAGGAATGTTACAAAAAAATCTTTGGACTAAAGTCATTTGGTTAATAGACTTACATCAGAACATTTAGACGTCTATTATAGTTTACTTTGATCTATTCTTATAATATGCTATTGGAATATTTGCATTCAGCCTTATTAACCAAATATTCAGGCAGATTTTTACTCTTGTATAAAGTCTTTACTTGTTTATTTATTTTTTAAAATTGTTAAAAATAATTTCACTTCTTATATATTTGTTAATAATATATTAACTTATGAAGATTTTTAATGAAACCCTTTTAATCCAGACAGCCAACTAGTCTGAAGCTCTTTTATGTTATCTGCACAAGCAACAGACATTTATTTTCTGCACTTCACAGCACCATTGAGACAAGCCTCTTATTCATTAGCACTAACTATAATAGAACAGCAATCAGCTGGGAATTTGTGAGTATACCCATACCTACGTAAGACCTCTTCTGAGGATCAGCTGCACTACACAAGAGAGATTACTCCTTCTTGAGAAGTCTGGTTACAGAGTAAGTAGAGGTAAGATCAGCTTAAGCTAGGTGGTACTTTTCAGCCTCCTGCAGAGGCTACAGGCTCTTTCTCCAGCAATACAATAACATACTGAGTTCCAAGAACTGATGGGTGTAATCCATTTTAATCCATGCCAATACCTGCCACTTATTTTGTATCACTCATTACATCCACTCTTCATGCTATAGTGGCTCCAGGCAGCTTTTTCAGATGAATTTATCTGGGTTATATGGGTCATGCCATCATCAGTGTTCACTAGCAAACATCACCTCTAAACCTGGCTCTATGCATGGATTGGATCCTGATGTCACTTTTTCATGAAATGTCTTTAAATGAAACATTATTAAATCACAGTTTATCTGATCTTTCTCTCAAACTAAGACAGAATTTCTTGGGCACACATACCCCTTCCTGCATGACAATGTTGCAGTGTGAGGAAGGGATTATGACAAAGTACATATTAGATAAACAAACAGCAAACTAGACAGATAGCATGACAGACAAAAAGACAGAGCAGACAAGTAGACAGACAGGTTGTTGCATAGATGAACAGGTGGAGCGATTATAAATTTCATTAGTATGGGGGGGGGACTGTCCTGCACCTATTTTATTTTTAAAAATGGAGAGTGGAGGTTGTAGGGGATACTATCCACCATTACAAGTGCAATTAACAATAACAGTCTTTCATCTGTTCTCTGTAGTTGTAAGAATAATGTAATAGCTGTCAAGTTATGCTGTCAGCATAACATTCTGACAGCTATAGCAATATTCTAGAGGACCCCAGTGCTGTCCATTATTGCCAAGCACAGCATGTTCTTAAAGCCATAAATGATATACCACAGTAGTGGGCACAGCAGGCCCATGCATTACTTGGACTACATCAAGGCTGTCATTCAAGTAGCTGTGAGAAAGTGTCTTAAGTTCCCAGCACTAATGAGGGTTATTATATATGCAAGGGGTGCTATGTCGTGCTTTCGAGATGAGCCATGCAAGGTAAGCAGAAAAATGCTAATAATAACACTGCATGCAATTAAAATGTATGTAGTACTGGGGGTCAAGTGGCAAATATTCCAGTAGTGCCAAAGAACTAATGTGCAGGTGAGATATATACCAGACAAAAGATAAGTAATGCAAGAAATGAAAATAAACAATCCAGTTTTAACCAAAAGCTTTATTGCAATACCAGTGGAAGAAACCTTTTATAGTCTTTTAAATCTGAAGAATTGCTAGAATTATTCTGTATAAGATTCAGACAAAAAAGTAAAAACATTGTGTGAACTTTTTTGTCATAATCCCATTTATTCTTTTGCTAATCTCGGGTTTTAAACCATTACAGAAACAGGTAGCTGTGTTTATAAGAGATTAGCAGGTGGAAGTAAATAACTAAATTATTTGGCTGAATAGGTAGTTGGACAGTACACTATACTAACTGATCTAGAACATCACCTAAATGAAATGAGGATAGTTTTGAGGATGGGTTATGAGCATGAAGGTGTAGATTAAGGCGCATACCTCTCAACTGTACAGATTTTCGCAGAATGTCCAGATTTTTGTCTTATATTTTTGGTGTGTTCCTCCTAAAATCTGTACTTTTCTGGCAAATAGCTGAGGATTGAAGTATTAAATAATGACAAACATTTGATTTTAAGACTCCATATACTTCAGAAAATTCATGCTAATGCAATACCTATTATTCTATCAACTTTCTAAGTTTGTAAGAGCAATATTTAAAATCTGTCCCTATTTGTCTCCCAATCATTTTAGGCTTTGTCGAGATTTTTTGCTCTAAGAGGCTGAGAGGTAAATAAAGTAATTTATTTAACTGAACTTTTTTATTTAGTGGGTGAGAAATTCCACTTTTTTAATGCAGGCCAGACTCAAAAATCAAGAGCGAGTGTAGACAAGACCCACTTAAATACTGATTGCAGTAAAATAACATCTCACTGTTGTGAAATTTGTCATGTTAGCTGAAACTGTACAGTGCAAGTCAGATCAGGCATCTGTAATAAGAGCTGATATAATTATAGGAACTGTGAATACCCAACTTATGCTAAAAAAAGTATATTTAATATAATGGTATTTTAGAAGACCAGTAAGTAATGAGTTATGATGAAATACGGCCAGATTTGAAAAGACTTACTGTCGGAGTAAATCACTTACTCCAAGAGCAAATCTTTTGCAATCTAGTTAATGGAGTAAACCTCTTTATAGACAGGCCTTACAATGAACTAAGTCTTTTGCACAGAGATCAAGTCTTTTGGAATCAGGGCAGACTTACACTGCAGTGAGAGCAAGTCTCCTGAAATCCGGTCCATTGTGTTAAAACAGAGGGAGGAAATTATCAGGGTAAGAAAGTAATTACTGTGCTGAATTCTGTAGATAACCGAAAATCAAGAAAGTATTATGGAGGAACAAGCTTTACTTATTTTCTGTTTGTAACCAGCTAAAAATTAATTAGTCTGTGGGCCTTTGTCAGCCATGAACCAGATCATTTTAGGCAAATACAATGACTGAAACACTCAAAAAGAACACTGACATTTTTATGAATGCAAGAGTACAAGAAACAGCAAAATATATGCATCACTAATGCACAGAAATAATATGAAATACATTGGTTTTACATGGAATGTATGTACATTATATTAACATAGTAAGAGAGTGACACCATGAGGATATTAATTTCTACAAAGTCTGCCATGGAAAGTAGTGTAGCAAAGGGAATTCCCATAGCTAGTCGTACTGCATGTGTTTAAAGACATTTTCATATGGGTGGAATAAATTGAAAATAGGCATTGTATTACTTAGATGTTGAACTATTTCAATATGCTTGGGCCTGAGCTAAACAAACTGCATCTTGTAAAGGCCTTAAAGTTACAAATGGTTATATGCATCTGAATAAGCAGACTAAGAAGTCAAATCAGATTTATTACAAGTGGGTTGAGAGGGTGGCCTAATGGTTAAGGTGTTTGCCGTACAAGCACAAGGTGCAGGGTTTGAGTCTCACAAGGGATAATTGGCTAGGCTTACAATGGCTCACTAGGGCAGTTAGCCTAGTGCTAACCTGTTCCTACTCTCATGTCAGAAGCTCAGGACATGCTTGTTTGCTGCCATTTACAATAAATATAGCAAGTGCCCTACCTCCCACTATGTCCATCATAGTTAATTACCTAGCAGTTCCAACATCCAACACTACTAAACTGTATAACCCAACCAAAGCCCTAAGTCTAACTCTAAATCTTCCACAGGGTTCCTAACACTCACCTGAGTTCTCACACCCTAACTAAACCCCAGAACTTCCCTCCCACACCTTAATCCTAAAGCTCTCTCTTACTTCCTAAACCTAAATCCCCCCTCTCAATCACTGCCTGAAACCTTAAGATACACTCTCACCCCTTTCCACTCCCTCCCCATAACTGCCACACTTAGTTTGGGCAAATTGTAGCAACGCCACTCTCTCCAGATAGCTCCCTCACCTTACAGTGACTCATATTTGACTTTGAGTATGAGTGGCAGCCCACGTGAGCTACAAGACACCCGAGTCAGTGGCTTTGTGACATTGGTCTTTCTCACCTGGGACTCAGGCACTTGTAGTAGAGCCAGATGAATCTGTAAGACAGTTTAATTCTGTGCAACACTTAAAACAAATGCAAGAGAAGAGTAGATAAGAAAATGGAAGAGGCGGAAAAAAAGTAAGCAGTTTCCTGGATTTTGTTTATTACTCTAGAAATTAACGAACTAGAACATTTGTGGAGATTAAAAGAGATTAAGAGTGTGTTTTGACAATATGAGAGAACTTTTAAAGAAGAAAGTTTATTTGCAAACAAGTCGAAAAACAAGAGAAACAGTGGCGGGTATGTGAAATATATGGAAAACATAAAAAGCATATATGAAAAATGAGGGAGAAAAGGGAAAATACCTACTGAAGTTATAATACTGATAGTAAAGTATGAGCGATGTAAAGAATAAGCAATTTATTGTTTCATAGTCAAAACATATCAAGGAGAAAGTACCTCAACAAGATTTATGGTAAACTTTAAAACAAAAAGTGAATGTTAGAGAAAAATATTCATAAATAAGAAAGGCAAATAGTGAAGGGAACAGAAATAATAAGCTAAAGTGTGACTGCATATTTAGAAGAAACAAATGATAAGAAAGAAACTGGATAAAGTGGTCCCTAAATATTTCATTATAGAATAGAAGGAGTAGTTAAAAGAAATGTGGAAGGTTAAAAATAGTAAGGGAGCAAATGCTCTAAGGGTTCAAAGGAGAAAGAACTGTAGTACCCAGGAATATAGTACATTAGATAGTGTTCATAGGTACAGCAGACATGCATCACAAGTATACTCTTACCTGAGAATAAATCAGTGCAGACTTACCTGGGTGCCATAGGGATACAATGAAAGAATTATGTATAGTTTTGGTAATTTTAATACCCAAGAAAAGAGATTTGGCACCGGTCATATTGCTTAGTTAGAGCTATCAAATAAGTTGGACATCTGATACGTTACCAATGAAGAGGAAAAGTGCTGCTGTGTGTAGTTCACACAGGATATGAAGTGTGTAACTAAAATGTGATGTCTGACGCTAACTCACAGACTCTGTGGGAAAGTAAACCTTCCCCAAAAATGGATTATCATTTCTTTATTTTTTTTAAGAAATTGGCAAAATGTTTATAACAAACATATAAGTTGAGTGGCTTTTACGAAGAGTTCCAATGCACTATGTGATACAGATCCTCCATGGATTTCATTGCATAGTGCTGTCTGCCTAAACAAGGAATGAATCAGAATTCATTGTTCTGTCCATGATGGTGACCTCTGCTATGCATTCTGACCTGCAAATGTAATTAGACTAGATTATGTAACAGGAACATCACAACATAAATGGTAAGTTCAGGACATTGCTGGGTGTTATTTCTTAGTTTCCTAATATAACTAAAGAAGGGCTTTCAGAAGCTAAGTTACCTTCATGATTTACTTTACCAGCCATGATAGTTTGTACCTCATTGTTGATATTCTTGATGCAATCTTTAATATGAGGAATTGTCGATCTGTTATACGAATTAAGACATTTTTCTCTTGTTACAGAGTTTATTTAAGCTTGTGGACCAAATAGTTTATGGAATAAGCATCTTCTTATAATCAGGAAAAAAACAATATTTAACTTTCTTCAAAAATAATCTTGATATATACATGGGAATCAGAAAATATTGGGTGCAGTACCATTCTTCAACTATTACTCAACTCCATATAAGAAATGTCACCTGTCCTTAGTCTACAACATTTATAGGCAAAAACATAACTTGGGACCCTTTTATTTCTTTTTTAATTCACCTTATCAACCAGTTTCAAAACAATAGGGAATAATTCTATGTGGTCTCCTGTATTTCTCATAAAGGAGATGTTCCCAGGATCATAGCATCATAGCAATACAACTCAATTGAGTCACAAGGCCATATATGCCTTGCCAATACTGATCCTCATGCTGTAATGCCCCCCTTCTCAAGAAGGGCAAAGCAAGTTAGTCCTCCCAAACTGAAGTAGGATCCAAGTTTGTACTTTTGTAGTTCTTGCGGCTCTCCAATGGCTTATTTCTTCTTTATTTTCCTTAAGGTATCAACTTCCATAGGAGGGAACTGATTCTCTGCAGCCACCAGGTTTTGGGCTGGTACCTTTAGCCTGCACTATTGACAAAGAGGTATAAATTCCTGACTATTTCCCAGGTAACCATAATTTACTTAGTGGCATGAACACTTCATTGATCAGGCAGGGAAGATGAGCATGTCCATGCCTGGGAGGAGGGATGGTGGTACGGATTAGTTCACACCACTGCTGTGCTGACACTGTCTCATCTGGATGCAGAAGTATGTCAGACTGCAGAGAGCCAGTGCAGGGAGGATGTGGGTCTGACTACTCCAGCCAATAACAACATGCTTATGTCAGTACATGTGGAGGAGCATTTATGTACAATGATGTTTTTTCAGTTATCTCTGAAGTGAGAGAGCTAATGCAGGGCCAAACCAAATCTGGATCAAAACACAAATGGCCAGTACTAAGCCAAAAACACTCACAATAACACCATGTAGTAAGTAATTTATAGTTTATTCTTCCATACCGGTTTCAACATAACTGCCTTCATAAGTGGAAAACATATAAACATAATGTTCCATCCCCCCATATATACACCAATCCACCAATGGAAAAAACAGCCTCCCCATTAACATCACTTCCTTTGGCCAAATAATTAACATAAAACTCAACCATAAGCCACATGTTAAAATTCAAAAGTAACAATAAAATACTACAAATGATCGTTTAATACCGGTGGGAAAAGACCCCCCAGCTTAATTATCCAATATTTGTCCTTCCTATTTAGGATACTATGCCAGCCCTGCTTATTGCTTCCATTACCAGCAATTTTGTCTATTATTAAAAAATGGAAATCTGCATTATTGCGTATCAAGCCGTGTCTATAGAGAGCATTGCTCACTCTGATGTTCGAACATACGTACCTTCAATGGACATGACGTCTGGCCAATATAGAAGGCTGAACATTTACAAGTGGCCAAATATATAATCTAATCAGTTCCACAATTTCCATAGAATTTTATATCATACACCTGGCTGGTGTTTTTGCTGGAAAATTGTTTAAGTTTACTGACATGCCGACATGAGGAGCAATGTCCACAAGGAAACGTACCAAAAAGAGTATCCCCCAACAAAGGCAGTTGTTGATAAATGGCACCCCCACTGCTGGTATGTTTAAAATGAGAAAAATGGGAACCCAATGTCTTACCTTTTCTAAATGAAAATTGGCATCTGGTTCCCAAAACCTGGCGCAAACTATCATTAGCCATGAGGATATTCCAGTGTTTGTTTATAGTTTCCCTGATAACATTAGTATTTCTCCCAACTGTTGTGACAAACCTGACAGTATCAGGGGAGGTCCTCCGAGTTTTCACTTTATATTCCAATAGTGACATCCTATCATGGGTGCTGGCCCAATTACTGGCAGAAATGATATCAAAATCCCTATATTCCCTAACCAGGAATCTTTTACTAAGATCCTGTTGAGAAGTGACAAATTCCTCCTGAATCGAGCAAATTCTCTTAATACATAAAAATTGTGATTTCGGGATGTTGAGGATGGTATGGCTGGGGTGCATGCTAGTAGCATAAAGCAAGCTGTTATTTTGGGAGTATTTCCAAAATACTTTCATACTAAGTATATTGTCCAAATTCCTCTGGACTGTGACATCCAAGAAGTTGATCCTGTTGCAATCAGAGTTAAGGGTAAACTCTATGCCCCATTTGTTATTGTTAAGATATTGGACAAATTCCAGAAGAAATCCCATATCCGCCCGCCATAGCATCCAACAATCATCCAGATATCTCCTCCAGATGTCAATTTCGTTAATATAAAGATTATGGGAGGGATCGTATATCAGCTGTTCTTCCAAATAGGCCATGAACAAATCCGCATAGATGGGTGTGAAAGATGCACCCATCGCGGTGCCCTGAATCTGCCAAAAGCATTCCCCCTGAAAATAGAATACATTTTTATTGAGCACATGCTCAGCCATACATATAAGTATTAAATCCAGCTGGATACAGATTGGCACAATCCAGCCAGAATTGTAAAGCCTGAAGACCAGCCCAATAGGGGATGTTGGTGTACAGAGCTTTGACATCAGAAGTGCAGAGGAACTACCCTGGTTCAAGTTGTGCATCAGACAGTATTTTTAAAAACTGAGTGGTATCCTGTGTCCATGCCAGGATCAAATCCAACAATGGTTTTAGATATTGGGTCAAAAAGGTGGAAAGAGGTTCAGTCAGTGAACCTATACCCAAAACAATAGGCTGACCTGGCAGTTTGGTCAATAATTTATGTATTTTTGGCAGGAGATACATGATCTGTTTCTGAAGATCCTTAACAGTTAAATGGGACTTAACCGTCTCAGAAATAATACCCTCATCAACAGCCTCAGTTAAAAAGGAAAATATATACCACTCAGTTTTTAAAACTGGGCACTCAGCTGGCTCCTTCACTGAGGCTCTTTGAAGTTTCCCTGCATTGCACTAGCCAATAATAGTTCGTTCACTCTTTTCAAGTTCTCTGCATTAGGACACAGCCTACCTTGACCTTGCAAAAGCCTTTGACACAATACCCCACTCGGGCATCATAGACAAACTCACCAGCTTAAATGTAAACCCATATGTCACAAGATGGGTTGCAAACTGGCTCAAGGACAGAACCCACAGGGTCAGAGTTGCTGGAGCTATGTCAGACTCTAAGCCAGTCACAAGCAGTGTCCCACAGGGCTCAGTCCTGGGACCCCTCTTGTTCGGCATTTATTTTTCCGAGGTACAGGCAAACATAGGAGGATTGTGGCTGACAAAGTTCGCAGATGACTGCAAACTGGGTGCCATAATTGATACAGCGGACACAAACATCCTTCAGAGAGGCCTCATAGAAATGGATAATTGGTGCCAGAGCCATGGCCTTAAGCTGAACGCCAAAAAATGTATAGTCATACCCTTTGGGAAAAACAAGGTACCCACAAATTACCACATAGGTGGTAATCCATTAAGTACGGAAGAGGTAATCAGGGACCTAGGGACCCAGGTTGACAGTAACCTCTCATTTGACACTCACATTGCCAAAGTGGTTAGGAAGACCTTCTATATTGCCCACCTTATCATGAAGGGTTTCACATCTAGATCAAGAGAGGTCATTGTGCCCCTGTACTCTTCTCTTATCAGGCCAATGATTGAGTACAATGCCCCATTTGGGATGTATCTTACCCGACACCTGCAGCAGTTGGAAAGACCCCAAAAGTTCCTCACCAAGAGGATAAAGGGTCTTAAACATATGTCATATGCTGCCCAACTGAAAAAACTCCAGCTCTATTCAGTCGCATACCGCCTACTCAGAGGTGATCTGTGCCTGACGTACAAGGCCATGTCCAATCCGGAATTAATGGACATGCTCCACCTCAGAAAATCCAAATCCATCAGAGCCACGAGAGCAAGAGACTTAAACCTCAACACAGAAATAAATAGGATGTACTGGAGGGACAGATTCATAACCCAAGGCTCCCTACACTCTGGAACAGAATCCCAATCCATGTTAGGCAGAGCCCCTCACTAACTCTATTCAAGAGAAATCTTGACGAGTGGATGGGAGAACATAGGTTTACCCCGGGGGTCATCTCTGTGTCACTACTAGACAGAGGCACAGTAAACTAAACCCTAAAAGGGTGTAGTATTCTCATCCTAAGGGGTGGTGAAAGCCACACACACTCTGGCTAGGCTTATAAATGCCCTAGGGCAGATAGCCTAGTACGAACCTATGAACCTATGAACCTATGACTTAATATCCTTCAGAAAATGCCTGGTAACATAATATCTTTTACTCGAGCAACTTTCTAAGTTTATAAGAACAATATTTAAAATTTGCCCTATTTTTGTGGCTTTGTACCCCATTATTTTTGGCTTTGTCCAGATGTTTTGTGCTAAGAGGTTGAGAGCTCTGGGTGGGTCAACCTTACCTCATTTTCCACAGAGACTGGGTTTCCTTGAGAACTAATCCTTTTTTGATGCCTACAGTGGTATCCAAGTTTATTTTAAGCCAAACTATCAATTCAGTTATTTCATGAACCCCAAAATGAGTGAGAAAGGATACTTCATATCTTGTATGTCCACAGATGACTAGGGTACTATATTGACTGAACTAAATCTTTTATAACATCCTTTGTTATAAGCTGTGGTAATCTACACATAACAGTTTAGACTACTTCTACAGTGATCAATATAAAGAACAGAGTACAGTTCTGTAAATAAACTTACCATAACAGTAGATGTTCAAATGATCACTGCTGCAGCAAACACTCCCTCCTTCCATTCACCTTGTTGTTTGGTGTGTTTTTTTATGCCTGAGTGAAGACATTTATTTTTTTGTTTTTCTTATAATGTCCTCTCAGGGCTCAACCTCCCTCTCTCAGTTGCCATGAAAGCTGTGAAGGGCTTGGCACCCAAACCTGTCTTTGAGTCAGCTCAGCTCAAGCAGACTAGTGATTTGGGCATGTGAAAGGTGCTCTGGAGCTTTGGAAGCTGTATGGCTGTTATATTCTATGCAGGATGTAACCCATATAGCTAAGGCTACTGCAGCAGTGATCATTAGAACATCTACTGTTACAGTAAGTTTACTTACACAACTGTGGTTTACACATCATTGGGGTGTTCAGCTCCCCACCACAAGCATTAATTAATATAATCAGCTCTGACCCCTGGATTCTCTATGCCTTGCATGGTGTGCAGGCTCAGTGCAGGAGCTCTAGCAGGCAATATGTCTACCGTGCGATCCAAGAAAAGCCTGCAGGGGCGTGCAAGAGCGCCCCTGCACTAGTCCTTCACGGACTAAGCCCCTGTAGGCAAATCAGCCCATTTGCAGGAGAAATCCATGCAAATGAGGTGAATTTGCAATCCAAGAAGCTTGCAACCGGCCGTGCAGGACTAGTGCAATCTGCAGAAATGTACTCAGTTGGTAACCGAGTGCAATTCAGGGAAATCCAAAACAGAGCTGTGACAGCTCCAAATAAAGGCTGCATATCAGTTAGTAAGCATGCCAATGACCAAGTATAAGGCCATAGGCACTGCAAACAGCCAAAAAAATAAAAAAATCAACTTTTATTTTTTTTTACCCAATCTCGGCTGTTTAAGTGTAGGGCAGCGGTGAGCAAATGGGATCTGGGGGGAAATAAAATAAACCTAAATTAAGCATTCTAACTAAAATCACTATTCTGCCATGCAAGTCAATGGCAGGCAGAAGACAACATGGGCAGTGAGTAGTGGTTGCTAAGGGGGGATGCGCAGTGTGAGACATGTAACTATGCATCAGCAGGCAATCCTATGCAAATGAGGGGAATGATAGTGAATCCCAGTTCTTCCCAGCATGCTAGTCAGGTCCCAACAGTGTAAGAGTAGGAATAGCTTGGTACAAGCCTAGGAGTTAGCTGACATCATGGGGGGGGGGTGGTGTCAGGCATATTGTAAGTGGATTGGAGCCCTGTGGCTCGGGTTTGCTCCTAGGGGTGTGTCTGAATCTGCTTAGCACTCTTTACATTGCCTAAGCGAGTGTGTGCGCTGCGCACCGGGTTTTAAAGGAAGAAGAAAAAAATTAAACCAGAAAATAGCAGCACTGTGCACATTTGAGCACTCTGTTGAGCAGCGCACCCCCGGGCTTAAACAGGAAGGCAATGGGAAGGGAAAACAGCAGTAGGAAGGTAATCAAGGAGAACTAGCATAGCTGGCAGGTGAAATGTATCAGAATCAGCCAATTACACAGGCAGCAGCCCAACCCAGCCCAGAACACTACTATAAACTATGCAAACAACGTCCCCTCTGTTTTTTTTCCACACTCTACACCACCGGTGTATAAAAGTGGGGAACTTTTAATAAACAAACCTACAAAATGAGAGGGACTGCAGCAGGCAACATAGAACAACATGTGCAAGAGGCTGAGGGTGGTGAGGATGTGAATGCTGCCGATCAACCCACAGTGAGGAGATGGAGAAGAGTGTACAGACTCAGGGTAACCTACCAGGGGCTACATGAGCTGGAGATAGTGGAGCATTATAGGGTGGACAGGGACCTCGTACAGCAAATTGTTGACCTGTGTCGGCCACGCCTGACACACCAAATTGACCGAGGGGAACCCATCCCAGTGGATGCCAAAGTATGTGTAGGCCTAGGAATACTAGCCACAGGTACCTTCCAAAGCTCAACTGGGGATATCATGTGGATCTCACAGGCATCAGCATCCAGAGTATTCCACCAGTTCCTGGATGCCATGTCAGCACATGCCAGTGAGCACATATATTTCCTTAACACCCGTGAGGTGTTGGCCAGCAATATGCGTCTCTTCCACCAAATAGCAGAATACCCTGAGGTAGTGGGTGCTATAGACTGCACGCACATATGCATCAAAGCACCACCCGGTGATCAGAGTAGGGTCTACATCAACCGCAGGGGTATACCCTCCATCAACTGCCAGGTTGTCTGTGATTCCCAGGGCATTATAATGAATGTGTGTGCTGGCTCCCCTAGAAGCTATCATGATTCCCACATTTGGCATCTGACACAGCTGTACCAGAGATTTTCCAATGGGACATCCCCTATGGGGATGCTGGTTACACACTGGAGCCATGGCTGATGACAACCATCAGAAATGCACACACACCTGAACAAGAACACCATAATGAGGCACATGCACAGACCAGACTTATAATAGAGCATGTGTTTGGGATGCTCAGGTCATGGTTCTGGTGTATGGACACATCTGATGGAGCCTTGCGGTACTCACCAGCTACATGTACCCAAATTGTTATGGTATGTGCCATGCTACACAATATGATCCTGTGGAAACAGCTGCAGCAGGAACAGCACGGGGCAGAGCCACACAGCCCCCCACCAGTACCAAGGCCTGCACAGGCACAGAGTGACTCAGAGGAGGAACAATCTAAGCCTGTCCCAGTAGGCAGATGGAGGCATGCCCAGTATGCCAAGGCCACAGCAAAGAGACAACGCATAGCACATACACTGACACAGTAGGGACCCAGGGAATGACACCTCTCTCTGACTCACACATACAGTAAAAGGGATGCCAAACATGACACTACCTGTGCTCAACCATGTATAGAAAGTGTACTATGTGCATCCAACATAGGCAGCCCTCCAGCATCATCCGTAATCCTGGCACACCCCAAAGGTAAGTCAATCAACCTACCAATTGCCAAATGGAGTAGAATGTCTGTTACCTATATCTATGGTATGGATGTGAGCATGCAAGGGAATTGAGTGGCTGAATATTATGGCAGCAGAAAGTAGACACCCATAATGGCACCTGTAACACATACTGGAGTCACCATAGTCATACTACATAGGGTGACAAAATCCACTACAGGAAATGTGCTGGGTGACATGTGTGTCCATATGACTCACACATGCTAGTCAGGGAGGCTCACATACCCAACAACAGTCTCAGCCACCAGGACAGGTGTAGACAAACCCAAAAAGAGCCTGTGCTATGGCCTCTGAATGATGGCTATGGGTAACCACTGCCCCAGGCCTACACAGATAGACTACAGCAGGTCAGGCAGTGGGATGTTAGTTTTGAAGGGTAGAAAGTCAGACACTAATATGTAGGGCAATCAAAGCTAAGATCTGTAGTACACTGGTATGCCTCTAGTCAGCATGATAGGTAAGAATACAGAATGAAATGGAGTACCTAACATACCAGTACAGTCATAGCAAATGTGCACAAGTGTCAGGTGTGCCCCCCATCCTATGTAGTAATGTAATAACAGTCAGGTGTGCCCTCCAATCCTGTGTAGAAATGTAGAAATAGTCAGGTGTGCCCCCCCATCCTATGTAGTAATGTAATAACAGTCAGGTGTGCCCCCCAATCCTGTGTAGAAATGTAGAAATCGTCAGGTTTGTTCCCCCCATCCTACATAGTAATGTAATAACAGTCAGGTGTGCCCCCCTATCCTGTGTAGAAATGTAGAAATAGTCAAGTGTGCTCCCCCCATCCTACGTAGAAATGTAGTAACAGTCAGCTGTGCCCCCCCCCATCCTGTGTAGAAATGTAGAAATAGTCAGGTGTGCCCCCCCATCCTATGCAGAAATGTAGCAACAGTCAATGCCAAATGATCGACGGATACCCTGCAGAAACAGCATGCTACCTGTAGGTGTGCAGTACAAAGGTCAGCACTTCAGTACAAACTACCTGGACTCGATCCACACATTTAATACAGACGGGCATACTGGGCATGCTCACACACTTAAAAACATGAAGGCCATGTCTGCAAACACCAGTGGACCAGACATATTTGGCAGTCGCAGATGTTAGTGCAGACACTCCTCAGTATGCATCACTCATGCTTTGCACACACAGTGGATAGGAATACAAACATATATGTAAGGATAACACACTATAATAAACCAAAGGTAGATGTACATAGATATGTAGAAGAGGGTGACTGTGACAAGGAACCATCCAGGCCTGTCCACCCAGCACACAGCCAAAGGGCCACAACTACATGATGTTCAGATGTCACTCACTGCAGATACTAGCCGCTGGTATCTGTCAGCATTACAGACTATGTGGTGCATGTGCTAGCTGTGCAACATGACTGTACAAGGAAGTAGTCATCTAGCAGCTGTATACATGTACGTGTGAAATATGACCCTGTGTGCGCCCGCATGTGGCATGTCAACCTCTAGATGAATGGGTTATGGCCCATCCACACACACTGCCCTCCTCATAGCCCTACTATGACAAGCCTGCTGAGGTCATCCACTGTGAAATACACCTTTGGGAAAGGCATAGCCCAGTAATCTCTGAGGCATGTCTTATAACTGCAAACTGCTGTAGTGTGATAAACTATTTAGGTAGGAGTTCCAATCCAAGACATGGCAACTGTGTTTCTGTGTGTCACTGTCTGTGTAAAGAGCAATGCTTTTAGGGTAGTCACACTCCCTACAATTGAAATGCTCTACTTTGGTAAGGCTGCTGATGTCATCCACCTAGAAATACATCTCTGGGAAGGTTATTGCCCAGTAATCTCTGTAGTGTGTGCCATAACTGTGCACTGCTGTAGTGTGATAAATTAGTTTGGTAGGAGTTCTAATCTCAGCCTTGGCAAGTGTGTTTGTGTGTGTGTGTGTCTGTCTATGTAGAGCACAATGCTTTTTAGGGTAATCACACTCCCTACAATTGAAATGCTCTACTTTAGCAAGGCTGCTGATGTCATCCACCTAGAAATACATCTCTGGGAAGATTGAAGCTCAGTAATCTCCAGATCGTGTCCTATAACTGTGTACTGTTGTAGTATGATAAATTAGGTAGGAGTTCTAATCCCAGACTTGGCAAGTGTGTGCCTGTCTGTGTAGGGAGCAATGCTTTTTAGGGTAGTCACACTCCATACAATTCAAATGCTCCACTTTGGTAAGGCTGCTGATGTCATCCACCTAGAAATACATCTCTGGGAAGAATGTTGCCCAGTAATCTCCATAGCGTGTGCCATACCTGCGTACTGCTGTAGTGTGATATAGAACTCTGGTATGGTTGTTTTCCCACCCATGACAGTTCTGGATGCTTTGTGTGTGTTTTCCAATGTCTGTGTAGGGAGCAACACATTTTAGGCTAGTCACACTCAGTACATTTCAAATGCCCTATTTTGGCAATCCTGCTGATGTCATTCACTGTGAAATACACCTTTGGGGAAGGAGTTCTCTAGTAATCCCCATGGTGCATCCTATAACAGCTTCATGCTGTAGTGTGATATCGACCTCTGTTAGGGGTTCTATACCCACACATGTCAGTTGTGGATGTTTTGCGTGTTTCAATGTCTATGTAGGGAGCAATGCATTTTAGCCTAGTCACACTCACTACAACTCGAATGTTCTACTTTGGCAGTCCTGCTGATGTCATTCATTGTGAAATACACTTTTAGGGAAAAAGCTTTTCAGTAATCCCCATGGTGCGTACTATAACAGTTTCATGGTGTAGTGTGATGTAGACCTCTGTTAGGGGTTCTATACCCCCACATGTCAGTTGTGGATGTTTTGCGTGTTTCAATGTCTGTGTAGGGAGCAATGCATTTTAGCCTAGCCACACTCACTACAATTCAAATGTCCAACTTTGGCAATCCTGCTGATGCCCTCCAATGTGAACTACACCTTTGGGGAAAGAGTACTCCAGTAAGCTCCGTGGCATGTACTATAACTGCATAATGCCGTAGTGTAATATACTAGTTAGGTAGGAGTTCTAATCCCAGACATGACAAGTGTGTGTCTGTGTTTGTAACTCGTATCCTGTCTGGAGTTGGATGTGAGTGTGTAACAACTGGGCCCAATGTGGAGTGAGTTTTGCAAATTTCTTATATGGTGGCCCTAGTATATATCACAATGTCCACCGTACAGGGATAACAGATGTGAAATAGCCAAGAAGCTGGGGTGCAAATCCATTCCCATACATGTGACATCAAGGCCAGACAAACAAAGTTAGTAACCCTAGTATTAACCAGAGAACACTCTCAACCCATGTCTCATATACACACACATACACACACACACACACACACACACACACACACACACACACACACACACACACACACTTGCCTAGGCAACAGCCGCTATGTTGGTATTACACTGCATATTGCCCACTGATAGTAACTATGGAGTGATTGCAGTGGCCTACAGAGGACATGGCACCCTGTCCATCTGTCCAATAGGCACGTACATGCAGACAGTGCACCTTACCCCATGTTCCCCACTGGACACCTGCAACACCTGTGGTGCCATCAAATGTGACCCACAAAGGACATACCATGCCTGAAAACATGCCCTATATGGACAGATGCCACTGACACCAGGGAATGCCGTTAGCATGCTATCAATGTAGGTGCAGGGTAAACCTGCTGTCTATTACCAGTTCCCACTGCATGAGGCCAGGACTGGCACATCTGATGATAATCTGTGCACACAACATGGGCCAGACACCCCAGGTACAGCTCCACATGTCACTGTACATGCATGTGCAAGGTGTGCACATCATAGACACCGTCCATGTAATGGACTAAGGAACACATACATGGCATGCTGTGTAGTACTTCCAATTACCACTGTCATGGCAACCACCTACTATAAATCCCTACATCTTGTGGGCGTGGTCCCTTTACCTTTCCTGTGTGATGGACATCCTTTCTGTGTGTGGGCATCAGTGTTACAAACAGCAGGCAGCAATACCTCTTACAGGAGAACTGGCACACTCAGGCCAGCTACATATCTGTAGGAGGTTCCAGAACTACAGACAGAGTGTGAATAGTGTTGCGTTATGCTTTGTATAGTACTGGTGTTACAGGGTGTGTGTGTGTACATACTAGTTTACCTTGAAATGCAATCTGTCTGCATAGCTCTCAACTGTGGGCCTATCCTCTTGGTGGCCAGAGGTGTGCCTATCATGTTTTGTCTGTCCACCACACAGGTCCTGTGTCAGATATTTCACCAGCAGTGCATGTGTTGAGTGCTATCAGTACATGGCTACATCCATTTATGTTTCTAACCTCAATTCCCTGACTAAGAGTATGTTGCAGACTATCCTGTAACAGCAGCAACTTGCTTAGTGTATGGCAACAGTTTTCCACATATCGGCCTATGTTCCAGCATCTGTCCTCCACCTACATACCAAGCTTTGCACATATGACATGCTGACAGGGGTTGTTCTGTAGTGGGCTGTGAGCATATCATGCTGCCATTGCTGCCATCAGTCCACTGCTGTTGCATCCCCCACATATACAATGGGGCTGGGGCCATATATGTGTGGGCTTCACCTACACAATACATGTGTGCCCTTATGCACTCCAGAGGCCAGTGTGTGTAACAGTGGTATATGGCCCTGTATTATTGAGTATGGGGGGATGCATCATAAATAACCTAGGCTGTTACAAAATGTGGGGGTATGAGGGGTGAGCTGCCTTAAGGTATCTGGATGTACAGTACCATACAATTCACCTATATTTACATTACTTACATACATTGGGTTAATGCAGGCCTACTGTCTCCTGCCATACAGACTGTTCTATTTGTCAGTGTGCTTGTGATGGTGTCGGTTATGCCTTGTTATGTAACAGTTACATAAAACGAACCACAGTAAGGCTCCAGTGCAGGAACTCACACGTAAAAAAGATAAAACAGCACTCGACCACTGGAAAGCTGGAACCAGCAATAAGGCACAGACCAGGAACTTGAGGCAATAAAAAAGTATTTAATCCAAGAACAAAGCACACCGACTGAGCGCTTTCACCGGTGCAACCGGCTTCTTCAGAGTCGTATAATGAATACCCAGCGTGGCTTCCTTTATTTATACTAAACATCCAATCAATCAATAAAGTAAATCACAACATCGTTTGTGTGTAAAGAACTTTCGTTTAAAAAGATATATATATATATATATATATATATATATATATATATATATATATATATACCTATGTAGTATGTATATTTAAGTTTTATCTACAGAACAATATATTGCATATTTGTCCCCTTTCAGTATTGGCAGATAATTCATTGAAATTGTTGTTTCAAGCAATAAAATTATTTCAGGCAGTAAAAAATCAACAATTAAATATCTAAATACTGTACTGGTCAAAAAAGAGAAATTATATATATATATATATATATATATATATATATATATATATATATATATATTATTATTTATCCTAATATTAATATTAATAATAAACATACTTAATAACCTAAAAAGACTACTATATACATCTCCTAAATCAATACATTAAAAGAAATAGATAAAACTATATATTGCTTCAATGCACCTACTAAACCATTACCTAAATGTAATAAAATTTAATGAATACATAGTGTTGCAGCACAATATCACAACAAGGTCAAATACTTAGTGCTTTAAATTTTAACAAGGGTTTCAATGAAATGCATTCATTAAGTCCTGGGTATTTTGTGGCATTCAATCTTATCTGCCACTCCATTTCACGCAATGCTACATAATTGTGGACATCACAACTGGTCTCTGATTTAACTCTATCAACTATAAAAAATAAGAATTTTTTGAAACCACTACAATCCCTAGAGTGCATAAATAGAGCATTCTTCTAATAGAACTACAATGCTCTCTTATTCTTTCTTTTAAGCTTCTCGAAGTCATGCCCACATAAAAAGCATCGCATGACATACATGATGCAATGTAAACACAGTTTCTGGTAGTACAATTACAAATGCCCGGACAGGCAATAGTACGTTTGAAACCAATCACACTGAGATAGGTCCCCTCAGCAATGTATCTGCATGTTTTACATCTACCACATCTTCTCATTTGGGACCTTCTGTGTCCATTATTAGTTTTTTCAAGTATCTCTTTTAAGTTGTTGCCCCTACCATATACAATGACAGGTGTTTTCCCTAATGTAGCTTTTGTTTCTCTACTTAAAAAATAATCCCAGAGACTTTTAAAGTTTGTACATATCTCAGGAGTTCTGTCATTGTATTTTAATATAAACATGGGTCCCTTAACTTTGGTGTTGTCATTTCTTTCTTCCATTGTTGTACTCTGGCTTCCTTTCAAAATAGGTGCAAACTTATTCTTCCTCTTCCTATATATATCTCTTTTAATGGTAGTCAGTAATGTTAATGGATAACCTCTCTCCAAAAACATTCCTATAAGTATGTACATCTCCTCCCTAAACATTGCGTCATCACTAATTAATCTGGATAAGCGGATCATTTCACCCTTGATGACACCTTTCCTTTGGTGAATCGGATGACAACTCAAGAAGTGTAACATTGAGTTCGAGTAACTTGGCTTTCTATATATAGCACTGACTAAACCATACTCACTTTTTGAGATTTTGATGTCCAAATAGTTGGTAAAATCTCTGTTCAAATTATAAGTAAATTTAAGAAAATTAGAACTCTTGTTAAGATATGCAATAAAGTCTCTGACACTTTTTTCATCTCCCTTCCATAAAATTAGCACATCGTCTAAGAATCTATTGTAAATTCTAATATGTTTGTAATATTTAGATTTAAAAATGTTCTCTTTTTCCCATGTGAGAAGCACCAAGTTGGCAAATACCGGGGCACACCGTGCCCCCATAGCCACACCTGTTAACTGCTGATATGCTTCTCCTTCAAAGAATAAAAAATTATTCTTTAGGATGAGTTCCATCAAATCATGACACAGTTCTAATTTATAAAGACCACAGCAGCAATCCAGTAACTCCAAAGAAGGAATTTATTTACAAAACAGCAGTTGTAAAAATCTCTAGCGCCTCGGCCAAAAGCCTTTAACAGAGTACATCCAATAAGGAAAAACTCCAAGTTTATATATACCAGCACTCAATTGAATAATTGATTAATGACTTATATCACACACTTTTAACCAAATCTTATTAAAACTACACATGATTATACAAAACTTTTCCAGAAGCATTCTTGATTCAAACCCACAGGGAACATAGTATTAAATTTTAAAATTAAAAATGCTTCTTTTTTCCTCAGCAATTGTTTAACTTGTTCATCTGTCATAAACTTATTACATTTCACAATATCTAAAATTGTAGCCTGAAAACCCTCCAAACTTCCCTTATGTACTTCGTTAAAATGTACAGCTATAGGACTAGATAGTTTATAATTTTTCACATCCCTTATATGTTCTTTTATTTAGTCTCACCTATATAGAATTTATTGCAAGTACATTTGATTGAATATATGACTCTCAGGCTATTACAAGTAAAATTTTCATTTGTTTCAAAATTCTTGTTATTAATCTTATCAAACCTTTGAGTAACAAAACTACAAATACTACATCTCCCACATACTACCGTACCTTTTTCTTTTTTTCCTTCTATTATTTCCAATTTTGGTCTATGAAACCTACTATGTACAATAAAATCTTTAATATTTCTTCCCCTGTTAAAAGAGAATAATAATTTCTTTTGCTGTAAACAATCCACTTCTTTACTTATAATATTCCAACTGGATTTGATTGTATCTATAATTTCTTCTGATATTACTGAATAAGTAATGGTAAAATATATATTTTTATCTTGTTTCCTTTTTTTATTATTTTTGTACCATGTCAAACTACATTTAACAGATTTACTATTAAGTACTTTATTCATGCATTCTTTCAAATTCATTTCATCATATCCCCTCTCTTTAAATCTCAAAAAACTATCTTCTAATTCAACATTTCTATCTCTATTCTCACTACATAATCTTTTTATTCTATTAAATTCTGTATCTGAATAGATTTCATAGTATGACCTGGGTGAAAACTTTCCCATGTAATATATTATTACTACTAGGAATTTCCTATATATTTTAGAAATTACCTTATGCTGGTAACTATCCCCTATTAATTCAACATCCAAAAATGTACCTTTTGACCTTTTTGTAGTCCATCAAATTTTATTCCTCTATTATTAGCATTAATTTGATTTATAAATTGATCCACTAACTCATAACCCCCTTTACAAACAAAAATAAGATCATCAATATATCTATAATACTGAATTACATGTGTCCGGAAAAATTGATTAGTATAGATATACTGTTGCTCAAACAGGCCCATAAATATATTGGCATAACAAGGGGCAAATAGAGCCCCCATAGCTGTTCCCTGTTTTTGCCTATATAAATGACCATCAAATTCAAATATATTATTTTGCAGGCACATCATCATTAATTCCGTAATATATTCGGCCATGGGACTTTCCCTAAAAATGTTTCATAGCCCTAATACCATCAAGATGTTTGATATTTGTATAAAGACTTACTACGTCTATAACTATAAAAAACATTTCTTCATCCCATATAACTTGATATATTTTTGTTAAAAATTCAAAAACATCTTTAACATAAGATGGCAATTTTGTAACTAATGGTACTAATACTTCATGTAATAAACACGAGATATTATTCAAAAAGCTCCCACTAGCAGAAACAATCGGCCGTCCTGGTGGATTTAACAAATCCTTATGAATTTTCGCAAACAATAGAAACATGGCATTCTGGGATTTTTATAGCAAATTTATCTGTAACATCTTTAACAGAAAAATAATATAATCTTTTGCCTTTTCTAATAACTCAAGATACAATCTTTGAGCTCTATCATAATCAGTGATATCTATACATTGATAGACAGTATTATCTTTCAAATGTTTGTAACACATAGATAAATATTGTGTATAATTCATCACAACTAACTTCCGCCTTTATCCAGAGTTTAAATACCATTTGTTCATTCCTACTTAAATCAATTAATGCTTGCCATTCTATTTTATTTAAATTATATTCAACACTTTTTTCTTTTGACTTATAAATTTATCATAAATTATTTGTACATTATGATTTAATGATTTATCTAAGCATTGTATGCTCTCATTATTACAAAATGGAACAAAAACACTTTTAACTTTGATATTGTCAGTGTTTAACTTGCAGTAGGCATTATTACTATCATCTTCTTCCCCAGAACAACAAGAATAAAAGCTATCATTAGAGCTACTGCTACATTCATCAACTTTAGCAACTTCCTGATTGGTTACAGTTTCCAAAGCAAAAAATTGCGTTAACTTTAACTTTCGTATAAAACGAAATACATCACTTTTTAATACATGCAATCGGGGAAGGACAGTCGGTATGTATTTCAAACCTTTAATTAATACTGATATGTGAGCTTCAGACAGCTCCAAACCAGATAAATTAACCACATACTCACATGTAGAACACAAATTTACACTACTAGTCCCATTTTCCCCGTTTGTTAGTCCTTTGATAGGTGCGTTGTTCTTGATAGTAGCCCTGTGCTGCACCATTCCAACTTCGTTTCCTCCCCTTGTTTGCTCCACGAAACGAATTTAGATATGTATTATTTCCAGCTGGCGGCAAATAAGGAAAGTCCTCATCCGTATCAAATTCAGTAGCCGAAACCATACTTTCACATGATGTAGGGGCCCTTTTGGACATGTTGTAAACCGGTTTCTTTTGCTGATCGAACTGTACGTGTGGTTTTCTCCCTTTAGGGTTCATCGCCACCAGGAATGCTCTTTTATTGTTGTAATCGCGTATATCGCGAACCAATTTGCCCTTCTTCCTGTCAATCAGTTCTTTCTCATAATTCACTAACTGCTCATTGCTTTTGATTAGAAAACTCTGCAGTTTGTCTTGTGATATGACGTTAGTGATATTCTGGCACAACCCTTTGATCTCTTCCTTAAGCTTCTGTTTTTTAAAGACATCGCGCTCTACCAATATGTGAACCCACTCTAAGCTGCAATTATGTGCAGCTATCCACCTTTCATAAAAAACACGTTCTTCCGGAACAGTCAGATCAAACGGAGTGGATGGATTTTTTATAGCTCTTAACCCTGAGGAGTGATTTCCAACTCCTCATATCTCTGCATACTTTGAAAATTTAGAAAGGTAGCAGTTTCTTTAAATAGTAGTTTCTCTATACGCAACAGCATCTCAGACACTTCTGGGTTATTAAATGTGTCTGCTTTCTTACCGACTCTTGAAAAGGGGTTCTGGTTCCATAACTTCCTATCTTTAGTCCAGTTATTCAACACCCCATTTTCTGTATCGTTGATACTGCCACCATCCTGGCGAACAAAAGCAATACCTGTAGAATTCGAACTAGCTGCAACTTCTCCACTTTTCAGTGCACTGTCCATAGATTTAGGTAAAATCTCAGAAGGAGTATCTAGGAAAAGAAGCATTTTTAATTTTAAAATTTAATACTATGTTCCCTGTGGGTTTGAATCAAGAATGCTTCTGGAAAAGTTTTGTATAATCATGTGTAGTTTTAATAAGATTTGGTTAAAAGTGTGTGATATAAGTCATTTATCAATTATTCAATTGAGTGCTGGTATATATAAACTTGGAGTTTTTCCTTATTGGATGTACTCTGTTAAAGGCTTTTGGCCGAGGCGCTAGAGATTTTTACAACTGCTGTTTTGTAAATAAATTCCTTCTTTGGAGTTACTGGATTGCTGCTGTGGTCTTTATAATACTATTTGTTACATTTGGTTGCTGTGGTTTATCTATAATGACCAGTGATTCCTTAGTTGGTCTACCTAGGATTTTCCTAGATACTCCTTTGGAGATTTTACCTAAATCTATGGACAGTGCACTGAAAAGTGGAGAAGTTGCAGCTAGTTCGAATTCTACAGGTATTGCTTTTGTTCGCCAGGATGGTGGCAGTATCAACGATACAGAAAATGGGGTGTTGAATAACTGGACTAAAGATAGGAAGTTATGGAACCAGAACCCCTTTTCAAGAGTCGGTAAGAAAGCAGACACATTTAATAACCCAGAAGTGTCGGAGATGCTGTTGCATATAGAGAAACTACTATTTAAAGAAACTGCTACCTTTCTAAATTTTCAAAGTATGCAGAGATATGAGGAGTTGGAAATCACTCCTCGGGGGTTAAGAGCTATAAAAAATCCATCCACTCCGTTTGATCTGACTGTTCCGGAAGAACGTGTTTTTTATGAAAGGTGGATAGCTGCGGCACATAATTGCAGCTTAGAGTGGGTTCACATATTGGTAGAGCGCGATGTCTTTAAAAAACAGAAGCTTAAGGAAGAGATCAAAGGGTTGTGCCAGAATATCACTAACGTCATATCACAAGACGAACTGCAGAGTTTTCTAATCAAAACCAATGAGCAGTTTGTGAATTATGAGAAAGAACTGATTGACAGGAAGAAGGGCAAATTGGTTCGCGATATACGCGATTACGACAATAAAAGAGCGTTCCTGGTGGCGACGAACCCTAAAGGGAGAAAACCACACGTACAGTTCGATCAGCAAAAGAAACCGGTTTACAACATGTCCAAAAGGGCCCCTACATCAGGTGAAAGTATGGTTTCGGCTACTGAATTTGATACGGATGAGGACTTTCCTTATTTGCCGCCAGCTGGAAATAATACATATCTAAATTTGTTTCGTGGAGCAAACAAGGGGAGGAAATGAAGTTGGAATGGTGCAGCACAGGGCTACTATCAAGAACAACGCACCTATCAAAGGACTAACAAACGGGGAAAATGGGACTAGTAGTGTAAATTTGTGTTCTACATGTGAGTACGTGGTTAATGTATCTGGTTTGGAGCTGTCTGAAGCTCACATATCAGTATTAATTAAAGGTTTGAAATACATACCGACTGTCCTTCCCCGATTGCATGTATTAAAAAGTGATGTATTTCGTTTTATACGAAAGTTAAAGTTAACGCAATTTTTTGCTTTGGAAACTGTAACCAATCAGGAAGTTGCTAAAGTTGATGAATGTAGCAGTAGCTCTAATGATAGCTTTTATTCTTGTTGTTCTGGGGAAGAAGATGATAGTAATAATGCCTACTGCAAGTTAAACACTGACAATATCAAAGTTAAAAGTGTTTTTGTTCCATTTTGTAATAATTAGAGCATACAATGCTTAGATAAATCATTAAATCATAATGTACAAATAATTTATGATAAATTTATAAGTCAAAAGAAAAAAGTGTTGAATATAATTTAAATAAAATAGAATGGCAAGCATTAATTGATTTAAGTAGGAATGAACAAATGGTATTTAAACCTGCGGATAAAGGCGGGAAGTTAGTTGTGATGAATTATACACAATATTTATCTATGTGTTACAAACATTTGAAAGATAATACTGTCTATCAATGTATAGATATAACTGATTATGATAGAGCTCAAAGATTGTATCTTGAGTTATTAGAAAAGGCAAAAGATTATATTATTTTTCTGTTAAAGATGTTACAGATAAATTTGCTATAAAAAATCCCAGAATGCCATGTTTCTATTGTTTGCCGAAAATTCATAAGGATTTGTTAAATCCACCAGGACGGCCGATTGTTTCTGCTAGTGGGAGCTTTTTGAATAATATCTCGTGTTTATTACATGAAGTATTAGTACCATTAGTTACAAAATTGCCATCTTATGTTAAAGATGTTTTTGAATTTTTAACAAAAATATATCAAGTTATATGGGATGAAGAAATGTTTTTTATAGTTATAGACGTAGTAAGTCTTTATACAAATATCAAACATCTTGATGGTATTAGGGCTATGAAACATTTTTTAGGGGAAAGTCCCATGGCCGAATATATTACGGAATTAATGATGATGTGCCTGCAAAATAATATATTTGAATTTGATGGTCATTTATATAGGCAAAAACAGGGAACAGCTATGGGGGCTCCATTTGCCCCTTGTTATGCCAATATATTTATGGGCCTGTTTGAGCAACAGTATATCTATACTAATCAATTTTTCCGGACACATGTAATTCAGTATTATAGATATATTGATGATCTTATTTTTGTTTGTAAAGGGGGTTATGAGTTAGTGGATCAATTTATAAATCAAATTAATGCTAATAATAGAGGAATAAAATTTGATGGACTACAAAAAGGTCAAAAGGTACATTTTTTGGATGTTGAATTAATAGGGGATAGTTACCAGCATAAGGTAATTTCTAAAATATATAGGAAATTCCCTAGTAGTAATAATATATTACATGGGGAAAGTTTTCACCCAGGTCATACTATGAAATCTATTCCGTATACAGAATTTAATAGAATAAAAAGATTATGTAGTGAGAATAGAGATAGAAATGTTGAATTAGAAGATAGTTTTTTGAGATTTAAAGAGAGGGGATATGATGAAATGAATTTGAAAGAATGCATGAATAAAGTACTTAATAGTAAATCTGTTAAATGTAGTTTGACATGGTACAAAAATAATAAAAAAAGGAAACAAGATAAAAATATATATTTTACCACTACTTATTCAGTAATATCAGAAGAAATTATAGATACAATCAAATCCAGTTGGAATATTATAAGTAAAGAAGTGGATTGTTTACAGCAAAAGAAATTATTATTCTCTTTTAACAGAGGAAGAAATATTAAAGATTTTATTGTACATAGTAGGTTTCATAGACCAAAATTGGAAATAATAGAAGGAAAAAAAGAAAAAGGTACGGTAGTATGTGGGAGATGTAGTATTTGTAGTTTTGTTACTCAAAGGTTTGATAAGATTAATAACAAGAATTTTGAAACAAATGAAAATTTTACTTGTAATAGCCTGAGAGTCATATATTCAATCAAATGTACTTGCAATAAATTCTATATAGGTGAGACTAAAAGAAGTTTCTCCTGTAGAATAAAAGAACATATAAGGGATGTGAAAAATTATAAACTATCTAGTCCTATAGCTGTACATTTTAACGAAGTACATAAGGGAAGTTTGGAGGGTTTTCAGGCTACAATTTTAGATATTGTGAAATGTAATAAGTTTATGACAGATGAACAAGTTAAACAATTGCTGAGGAAAAAAGAAGCATTTTTAATTTTAAAATTTAATACTATGTTCCCTGTGGGTTTGAATCAAGAATGCTTCTGGAAAAGTTTTGTATAATCATGTGTAGTTTTAATAAGATTTGGTTAAAAGTGTGTGATATAAGTCATTAATCAATTATTCAATTGAGTGCTGGTATATATAAACTTGGAGTTTTTCCTTATTGGATGTACTCTGTTAAAGGCTTTTGGCCGAGGCGCTAGAGATTTTTACAACTGCTGTTTTGTAAATAAATTCCTTCTTTAGAGTTACTGGATTGCTGCTGTGGTCTTTATAATACTATTCGTTACATTTGGTTGCTGTGGTTTATCTACAGTTCTAATTTATCTTTATCAAAACTGGAACTGGTCAAAAGACTTTCATAAAAGAGATCAAGACCCTGTTGATGTGGAATTACAGAGAACAAATTTACAACGTCAATTGTCAAAAATCCTATGTCATTTGTATCAGTGAGGTCAACTTCTCTAAGTCTCTTTAAACAATGCCACGAATCTTTGATGATGTGACATGCATCCTTTAGTGCTTTTTTACACTGTGCATCAACAAAAGCTGCTAAGGGTTCTGTCTTGGACCCTTTAGCTGACACTATTGGACGAAATTGTAGGCATTCTGTCCCCTTGTGCACCTTAGGGATCCCAAAAAGTCTAGCCATTTTAGGATATTTTACTGAAAAATATTCAAATTCCGCTTCATCAATCATACCTTGATACAGGGCATCAAGCAAAAACAGGTCAATTCTGTGATATGCTCTATTGATCTCATTTTTTTGTTACTCTATAATATGTACATTCATCATCCAAAATTTTCATTATTTGACAACTGTAATCAATACTATTCATTATGACCATCCCCCCTCCCTTGTCTGGTCTCATACACCTGTATCTTTTAGATAATGAAAGTTCATTCAAAATCATTCTTTCCTCTTTAGTCAAATTGTCCTTATAATTTGTTTTATTGGAACAAATTTTCCTAAATTCATATTCTACTAGGTGTTCAAAGGCAGTAAGTTCCATATTGGGGGGTGGTATGTATGTACTTTTCCTTCTTAATGCACCCCTTTCCTGTCCATTGTTCTGAACAATGTCCCTTTGTTTATCACTTGAGAAGTGTAGTTGTAAATTTAAGTTCCTCATGTATAACTTCAGACGAATAATTAATTGTGTTACATCCATTTTATAGTTTGGTACAAACTTGCTACCCTTACTAAATAGTTCAAAATGTGTATCCAAAATTCTTAAATCAGTATAGTTGTAAATAGTAAACCCTTTGTTCTTAATAATCTCATGTTTCATAACAGTTGCTGTTTCAAGAATGTTTTTAACAATATTGCCTGGTTCTGGTTGGTCACCAACACAGGACACCTGACCAAACAATCTTCCACTACAACTGACCGTGTTATAGTTGTTATCTTCCTCATTTAGTCTACAATTGTTTTCACTAGCTAGGTTTTGGTTATTTTGACCAGTTACTTCCTGTTCACTATTATTTGACCTTACACCATTTATGTCCATCACTTTGTCAAAATTTAACATGTCTTTACAATATGTTGATGTGAAATCTGTCAATCCACTTAAAATCTCCCTATCCCTATCATCTAGACCAATTTGTGAACCACTTGACGTTTCTACAAATATTATATTGCCTTCATTTTCTTCATTCGTTTCACCAATTTCACCAAAACTGTTTTCAGACACAAAAAGTTCATTAATATCCTTGAACAATGTAAATTCTACAATAAAATCATCATTTAAATGTCTCTTTGATAGTTCCTCCCCCTCATCCTGGGGCTTGGATGTTGCATTTTGCTGTATTGCGGCCCCTTGCTTTGTAGCCTCTCCGATCTGCGAAGTGCCACAGGTGGGTCTAAAAAAACCACATCCTCCTCCTGATGGTTAACTAAACAGTTCTGAAAGAATAAGAGAGCATTGTAGTTCTATTAGAAGGGAAGATGAGCACAATGCTCTATTTATGCACTCTAGGGATTGTAGTGGTTTCAAAAAATTCTTATTTTTTATAGTTGATAGAGTTAAATCAGAGACCAGTTGTGATGTCCACAATTATGTAGCATTGAGTGAAATGGAGTGGCAGATAAGATTGAATGCCACAAAATACCCAGGACTTAATGAATGCATTTCATTGAAACCCTTGTTAAAATTTAAAGCATTAAGTATTTGACCTTGTTGAGATATTGTGCTGCAACACTATGTATTAATTAAATTTTATTACATTTAGGTAATGGTTTAGTAGGTGCATTGAAGCAATATATAGTTTTATCTATTTCTTTTAATGTATTGATTTAGGAGATGTATATAGTAGTCTTTTTAGGTTATTAAGTATGTTTATTATTAATATTAATATTAGGATAAATAATAATATATATATATATAATTTCTCTTTTTTGACCAGTACAGTATTTAGATATTTAATTGTTGATTTTTTACTGCCTGAAATAATTTTATTGCCTGAAACAACAATTTCAATGAATTATCTGCCAATACTGAAAGGGGACAAATATGCAATATATTGTTTTGTAGATAAAACTTAAATATACATACTACATAGGTATATATATATATATATATATATATATATATATATATATATATATATATATATATATATATATCTTTTTAAACGAAAGTTCTTTACACACAAACGATGTTGTGATTTACTTGATAGTTAAAATGGTTAAATAATGAGTTTAAGTGATAGATTGTTTTATTGATTGATTGGATGTTTAGTATAAATAAAGGAAGCCACGCTGGGTATTCATTATACGACTCTGAAGAAGCCGGTTGCACCGGTGAAAGTGCTCAGTCGGTGTGCTTTGTTCTTGGATTAAATACTTTTTTATTGCCTCAAGTTCCTGGTCTGTGCCTTATTGCTGGTTCCAGCTTTCCAGTGGTCGAGGGCTGTTTTATGTAACAGTTACATCCCATTTGGTCAACTAAAGTCGTTACCACCTAGTGATATTGTACAGAGTGTAGATAGAGGCTGCTGAACTATATACCTGCATTACTTACTGTTGATTGTTTGGTATCCTGTTGCCTAGTCTGTCTGTACTATTGTACAATTTGAAGGGCTTGGCCTGGACAGCAACAGTTGTGAACCTTTTCCAGACTACTGTGTTAGTATAACTGTTTCAAAGTTGCATTACTCTGTTTATATGGATGTCAGTGTCTGAATAGCTATATGACATGGCATATAAAACTGTAATAGTATGCAAATAAAGGTTTTCTATTTCTGCAAACCTGTGTGTGGTGTTTTATCCTATGACCTCTCTGTAGGTATATGTTGCAGGCAACGATTGTCATTTGTATGGGTGGCCCATACAGTGTGCAGTTGTTAAGGTGTTAACTGTAGATATAGTGGCTGTTCCATATTGTGTGCACCTTCTACATATGTATCTTACTGTACATATCTCTGCGTGTATCTGCATATATGTGTCTGTGCATATGTATCCCGGGGATGTTGATAGCTTCCACATTTTACATTTCCTATGGGAGCCAGACTGCACTGCATGATATGTTTCCAATACCAGCCTGACATCATACAGGTGGGATGTAGTAATGTTAACATCTTGTGCCCATGTCGTGTTAGGTCCTGGTTATGGGATCTGCAACTCTTGGTAGTGTATTGCAGGGCGGACGTTTTTGGCTGTGTACCTATTCGTACAAGACTTATATTGTTTTGGGCCTCTCAACCCCATTAACGGTGCATGTGGACATATATGTTTTAGTTAATCTACTATTGTTATCTACAGATGTATGGCCATATATACCTATATATATATATATATATATATATATATATATATATATATATATATATATATATATATATATATCTGCTTACATATATATAACTATGTCCATATATACCTACATAGATATATATCTGCTTACATATATGTAACTTATTGTGTATATGTAGACATATAAATGTAGACAAATATATGTGTCGATGTAGACATTTGCAGGTATATATGCTCATATATATTTATATAGATGTATATATATATATATATATATATATATATATATATATATATATATATATCTATATATATATATCTAAGGAATCACTACTAAATACTGAACGACCAAAATCCCGACGCTTAAAACACCAAGACCATATGCCCAAAACCCCACAATACGGAATATTTAAAACTGCGAAATTCAAAATTACAAAAGTTACAAAACCAAACAGCACACACACACACACACACACACACACACACACACACACACACACACATACCTTCCCCCCACAACCAAACAATGCATCCTACACTAGACATAGCCCCCCTACTTTATTATTCTAACTCCGAGATCGCACAAACAGACACACAAGGCAAACACACCCACACATTACAGTCCATCACACACACACCACAGTCAAAACACATACTCTTACACACAATACACAGCTCACAAGCACACTTACATGCACATACTTACCTGAACCGCAACACTAGAAGCGCTAACACAAAATCCCTTAACATCGGGATTTTGCATTGCGCGCTTCTGGTCTTTCGGTAATGCGGGGTTGCCGTCATCTGGTGTCGTTGTTTTAAGAGTCGGGATTTTGGGCGTTCGGTATTTCATAGTGATCCCCTCTCTACATATATAGATATGTTGTATCTGTTTAGATATTAATATATTTACACGCACAAATACATCTAAATGTTGGAATACATTCTCTGTACTGTTGCATGACTGGGCTGGTTGATATGTTTTTGAAAACATCAGAGTTATGTATATCTGGCATGGCTTAGTGGTAAATCACTTTGTCTATGGTGTGAAGTGTACACTTGCTGTGTATATGCAGACTTATAGATGTAGACATGGGTTCACTACATATGACCAAAAGTTCATATGACTGAAGCCCATTTGACTGAGACCAAATGACCGAAAGCTCATTTGACCAAAAACCCATATGACCAAAAACTCATTTGACCGAAAAACAGCACTGGCAGGTATATGCCCTGTTCCCCACTGTAGTGCGACCATGGAATGAGAATATAAAGTTAGGGGGTGTGGGGGACGTAGCCCCCCACATAATTGCAGTTTATGCACTATTATATACATGTGTATCCATTAACAATACATTAAAACATATAACATCAGTAAAAACTGGTTGCATAATGTGAGGGGCTATGCCCCACACCCCCCCAACTTTATATTATCATGTTGCATCTGTTTAGATATTAATATATTTACACACACACATCTAAATGTTGGAATACATTCTCTGTACTGTTGCATGACTAGGCTGGATGACATGTTTTTGAAAACATCAGACGTATGTATATCTGGCATGACGTAGTGGTAAACCACCTTGTCTGTGGTGTGCAGTGTCCTGGGTTCAAACCTTGCAGAGGCTGTTTAGTGTGTTGTTGGGCAGAACACGGGCCGTTGGATACAGAGTGATTAAGGCACTTTAAAGCAGTTGTAAGTGGGTTTGTGCAGAGATAAGCACTGATAACTTCCAGTTACAGTTTCTTATCCTCTGTTAGATTCTGAATTGCTTAACCTGTGTAGGCATTGCTTACCCCCGTGCAAACAGGCTTACAGCTGCTTAAAAGTGCTTACTCCTGCTTACCCCTGCACTAGTTTCTTTAAAAGAAAAGAAAAAGGGGTTGATAGGAAAGTGGTGAAAAAAGGGGCACAATGAAGGAAGGACAGTAGGGAAAATAGCCAGGGATATGCAGGAAGGGTGTAGGGAAGGTCCATAGCTGCCCATTTCTTCTACAGCAACACCTGTGCATATACACTGAATTTGGAGGTAGATTTGGACACTCAAACCCCTGGGAGAGGGGTGAGGACAACAATAAGTTGTGATGCCAATTAGACTGGATTACATATATCCAGTGGACATGTGTGTGAAATGGACAGCTATGTGTGGGGCAAGTTGTTTTTGTGGGAACAGATTGCCCTTTTTGTTCAGGTGAGACTGGGATGTTGGGGAGGGGTAGTAGGTATATTTGGGAAGGTAGGTTGGGTAGGTTAACAGACAAGACAAACAAGATGCATACAGGGACAGTATATGACACATGTGGGAGGTAAGCACCTTGACGGGGAGGAGTGTTGGGATAATGAAGCCCACAAGCCCCCTAGTGGTAACAGTCGGACTGAGGTCCCCACCCATGGGCAGTCACCACTGCACCTTCACAGCCGTAAAGGTGGCTGTGCTGGCAGCTGAGCTGCAGAGCCAGGCTGACTCTCTAATTGTGACATGTGGCCCTCGAGCTGACGTAGAAGATCACCAAACTGTTGGTCGATCTCTCTACGCACCATGACCCCGACCTGGCGACCAGTGACAGGTGCCTGTCCGCACCCACTCCCGGGGGGGTGAGCCCCATCCCCTGAGGTGATTCCACCCAAAGGTGGTGCAGGACCAACTGACAGGGAGGTCCTGGGTTTGGCCCCAGACATGCTGGTGCCCAGTGCCATGGCCAGCTGAGGTGGGACTGATGGGTCCGCTGGGACCGGCCATCCCAAGCATGCTATAGTGTTTAGATTTCATCATCATATGTGGGTTAGTAATAGTCAACACATTCCAGGGTTAGGTATAACAGCATGCATAGATATTCCCATTAACTCAAACACCAGATATGGAACAGTTGCATAGCAAACAGAACACATGCATATATGGGACCACAGTGGTAATAAGTACAGCATGCAGGTACAATGATGGCACCATGCCACTAATATTGGAATAATTCAATATAGCACATGCATGGGAGCCATGAAAATATTTATCAAATAATTGGACATTATCAGAGTCATTACATACCAGTTGGGGTGGGTATGTTGATTATTGTTGGAGATATGGTGGGGGGGAGAAAGATGTCAATTAACTAGTATATTCCTGTAGTCCACATTAATTTCCTAGTCAGTGCTGTTATCTGTACCTTACAAGTCTTACTACACTACCCTATAGCCTTAGTTTGAACAGTGATATGACTGTCGTCATCATTACACATGAACTGGTTTTACCTGCAGTATACACCTTTTACCTGGTATACCTGTGAGGGAATGTTTGTTAACACTAACTAACTTTTTTCTACACATACTCCTGGATTCCAGGTTGATGTTTTGCACTATGCTATCCAACTCTTCCTGCACAGACTCTGGCCATGTGTTGACCACATGCTGGTGTGCCTGGACATATCTAGAATATTGCCCTCTTCCACATTTAGTGACCTGACACACACATATACATGCTTTCCTACACAGGTATATTATGTAGCACAGTGTGGGTGACAGTGACCAGTGATACTTTATTATTCAGAGAAACTGCAACACTCACAATTCCCTACAATACCAGAGTGAACAGTACCAGTACAGGTTATAATAGTCTGTATTTCTCAGCACAGTGCTCGTATCTAACGTACCTGTGGGAGCAATGTTTGTTAGCACTACCTGACTGTTGCCACACAAAGTTCCAGATTACACATTACTATTAAGCACATACATCTCACTCTGTTACTGTACACACTCTGGTCACAGCTTGACAACATGGGAGTGTATATAGAACATACTTGAGATATTACTCTCCTAACAGTTTCGGGGGTTGCTACAGTGACAGGTGTGTTCTAATGATGTTTGACAATCACTTGCATTCCCTGTTTGCTGGCTAAACATCTGGGATCATCTCACAGACTTACCACGGGGACAGGCAGCAGATATGGGCACATATACTGGACATTGTGGCCTCATCTGTACAGTTGTGGTGTATGAATCTTTATGCAGCCTAATTCCACTCCCAGGATTTAGACCATGGATGTGTCTGCTAAAACTTAAACACTGTCCATCACAGTTGTGTCTGCTATATAGATATTGCTGTATATCTCCTATCTGCTTTCTGTCTTATTAATCTCCTGTGCTCTTGCATTCTGACCTTGTATTACAACACTCATATACAGATTCCCTAGACAGTTATATGTTGTAGGACAGTGTGGGCGACAATGATGTGTAATACCTCATTATTCAGAGCAACTGCATATCATTCTTGTATTTCTGGGCACAGTGTTGGTATCTGACAGACCTGTGGGAGGAATGTTTATTAGCACTACCTGAATGTTCCCACACACAGTACCATGTTCCACATTACTATTATGCACATACATCTCACTCTGTTACTGTACACACTCTGACCACAGCTTGATAAGTTGGGGTGTAAATGGGACATACGTGGCTTCTTAGTCACATAAGTTATTGGGGAGTTGCTAGTGTGCCAGCTTTGTTCGCATAGCTGTGTGTCAAACAGTTGTATTTCCTGTTTGCTGCCTATACTTCTGGGATCATCCCACTGATTTCCCAGGGGGACAGGTTGATAGGGAACAGATATAGGCCACTTTAATAGACATTCTGGGCACAGAGTACAGCCTACCTCGACCTGGCAAAGGCCTTCGACACAATACCCCACTCAGGTATCATCGAAAAACTCATCAGCTTGAATGTAAACCCATACATCACAAGATGGGTTGCAAACTGGCTAAGTGACAGAACCCACAGGGTCAGAGTTGCTGGTGCCATGTCAGACTCAAAGCCGGTCACAAGTGGTGTCCCACAGGGCTCAGCCCTGGGTCCACTCTTGTTCGGCATCTACTTTTCTGAAGTACAAGCAAACGCAGGAGGGTTATGGCTGACAAAGTTTGCAGATGACTGCAAACTGGGCGCCATAGTCGAAAACACATCTGACACAGATATCCTTCAGAAGGGCCTCACAGAAACGGATAACTGGTGCCAGAGCCATGGCCTAAAGTTAAACGCCAAGAAATGCATAGTCATACCCTTCGGGAAAAACAAGGTTACCCCTAGCTACCATATAGGTGGCAATCCACTGAGCACAGAAGAAGTTATCAGGGATCTGGGGACCCAGGTTGACAGTAACCTTTCGTTTGACACTCACGTTGCTAAAGTAGTTTGGAAGACCTTCTACATTGCCCACCTGATCATGAAGGGATTCACATCTAGATCAAGGGAGGTCATCATCCCCCTGTACTCATCACTCATTAGACCAATGATTGAGTACAATGCCCCATTCAGAATGTATCTGACCCGACACCTGCAGCAGCTGGAAAGGCCCCAAAAGTTCCTCACCAAAAGGATAAAGGGTCTCAAAAATATGTCTTATGCTGCCCGACTGAAAGAACTCCAGCTCTATTCAGTCGCATACCGCTTGCTCAGAGGTGACCTGTGCCTGACATACAAGGCCATGTCAAACACAGATTTGATGAATATGCTTCACCTCAAAAAATCTAGATCCCTCAGAACCACAAGGGCGGGAGACTTAAACCTTGACACGGTTATTAATAGAACGTGCTGGAGGGACAGATTCATCACCCAGAGACTCCCTATGCTGTGGAACAAAATCCCAGTACATGTGAGGCAGAGCACCTCACTGGCCTTGTTCAAGAGGAATCTTGACCAATGGATGGGAGATTGCAGATATACCCCAGGGATTACTTCAGTGTCACTGCTTGACAGAGGCACAGCAAAATAATAGGCATAGTTTTCTTCAAACTAAAGGGGTGGCGAAAGCCACATAACTATGGGCTAGGCTTATAAATGCCCCTGGGCAGATAGCCTAGTATGAACCTATGAACCTATGAACCTATATCTGTACAGTTGTGGGGTAGGATTCTGTATGCAGACTACTACTGGCAAGATTTGAACCGTGGCTGTGTGTGCTAAAAAAACAACAGTTCACATCTCAGTTGCATGTGCTGTTTGTTTTTTGTTGTCTTCATTTTCCCTGTTTACTGTCTATGTGTTTCTCAGTTGTACTAAATGGCCTCTGGGGATTACAGCTGTCATATACAGGCATTTCTACACATTCAATTTATGGTGCATGGTGTAGGTAACAGTGCTTAATACTACAGTACTATTACATGATTGCATATCTACATTACCGTATGATACCAGGATATACACATGCAGTCCAGCAGTTAGACCTGTTTTGGCAGGCTATTATCCACACTATGCACCATAAATTGAATATCAGACTCTTCCTGCCATATTCTCTAGTGTATGCAGTACTTGCCTTGAACAATACAGGATTTTATACAAGCAATTAATTTACTGCTACTTTTATTTTTATTTCCTATGACAGTAAATGCATGAGTATTACTGACCTGCCTCATGTTGCAATCTCGCCAGGCGACTGATGTGGGCCTCCTGGTTCACGGCCCACTCCATTGCAGCTGTGGGGGACATAACAGGAATATTTAGCCATACCTATCCATGATATACCTGAGTTGGCAATTATTACACACATACTGGGGTGATACTTACACACAGCTGGAACATCCCCTGATGCTCTAGCCTCTTGGAACCACTCCTCCAAGAGGTACTCCTTACACTGCTTTAGGTTGGCATAGTGGTGCCTGACTTGCTCACCACTTCGGAGTATGCCAGTGGCACTGGTGAGGTCGCGGGAGAGACAGTCCCAGGCCTCCGCCTTATATTGGCAGCCCTGGTACTAGCCCTGCAGCAGTCCCTGATCATGGTCTTTGACAAGGAGTCCTGCCATGACCTTGGACTCCTGGATGCACTAATGCTGTGCCTGAAAGCACACACCTTCTCCCCTTACTGCCATAGTGCCTGCAAGGGGAAGCTACAACCAGTTATGAGATGTATTCCTGCCTCTTGGGTTTAAGTAGGGCCAATTTCCTGCACTTTTCCATGATTGGCCAGTTTTGAAAAGGCTAAGCTATGGGCAAACCTACTTAACTAAGGATGGCATTGATTAAAGGGATATAACACTGGGCACAGTGAGTTAGCTGGCCTACAAATTGCTTACACCTCCTAAGCTGGCCTGTGCAATGCTTAGCATTGCTTACATTAGACTTTGCATTATTTTTTCTTTTTGGCATTGATTTCTTATTCATTACATCTTATATATCTGCCTGGTATCCATGATTAATGTGTACATACACTCTATGGGGCCCTTGTGTTTTATTGGGGACTTCAACACTCTATTACAATTACACCTCACATCTGGGCCTACTGCTGTACTCCAGTTCACATATTTATGTTATGTTATCTAGTGGGTTATGGAACATATGACTGTATACTGATTCACAGGTTCAGTTTGGTTTTACTGTGGTGAGGACTTGTTTGCTGATACCTCATTCTTCTGTACTTCTGTGATGCCTTGGTGGTTGACTATGCTGTATAGGGTCCTGGGTTCAAGACCTGCATGGTTGTTTATTTTGTTGATGGACAGAACAAGAGCCGTTGGATACAGAGTGATTAAGGCACTTTTGAGAAGTTGTAAGCGGGTTTGTGTGATGGTAAGCACTGCTAACCTGCCGTTACATCTCTTTACAGACAGTTAGCTTTAGAATTGCTTAACCAGTGTGGGCATTGCTTACCACTGTGCAAACGGGCTTAAGCCTGCTTACTAGTGCTTAAATATGTTTACTACTGCTTATTTGTGCTTAAACCTGTTTACTAGTGCCTTATTCATTATGACACTGACACCTCACATGTGCATTTACTGCAGTACTCCAGTTCATGAAAATATGTTATTTAGTGGGTTACGCAACATATATATTAGTCATAACGTGCTTTGCCATGGAAAATGGAATGTGCTGCACTGGGACTCTAACCGGGAATGCCTGCTTGCAAGGCAAATGCTCTGCCCACCACACTATTGCTATGCTGCTTTATTGGCATATATCTTCCTTGTTATCCTCTTCAGCCATTTAAGCTGCATTAACTGTAGCTAAGCGATGGGCATACCCACGCACCTATGGTTAGCTTTAATCAGATTTTTAAAATAAATAAAGGGTTTCTTAATTTTATGTATGTATATTGTTGCTGTTGTACACAAGGAGGACTGTTGGTGGGAATATGCAGTCACCTATGAGCGGTCTCGCTCATTTCATACCCCTTTCTGCTGTTCTTCATTGCGGGGGCGTGTATATTCTTAGAGCTCTGCTCTCAGACACGCCCCCTTTACTCTTACATGCTCCGCATAAGCCTAGGAGCTCAGGCAGCATACCTCATTATTATGCATGGCGCACTGCCATCCTGCTCCTAAACAGCTGCCTCCATGCAGGACTAAGCTAGTCCTGCACAGAGGAATAGTAAATATGGGGGTGAGATTGCCAAACCTGGAGGAATGGGGCATTTCACTTATAGCATATGTATTTGAACAGGGTGTATTTCTGCAACCACCACTAGTCATCAAAGTGTCAATTTCACTGCCAGTACACAGACTCTAAACAGCAATTAGCATGTATCCACTTGTGGATGAAATTATAAATATACTCCTCAAAACTAAATTAGCATATTTAGTATTGCCGATTAACTTTGTTAACATGGTTCCTTTCAGACATACATTCAAATAATGTTAACAAAAATCTTTTTGAGTGTAAACTTATGGATGCCAAAGACATTTCTTGTCTCAATAATTCAGTTCCTTACCTCCTGTTTTTAAAGAGTTTTTTAACTCACTTGCTTTTCATACTTAATATTTCTAAATATAATTTCTCATTGAACAAAGCATCAAGAAATTTCTGTCCAGAAAGGAGCCTTTTTACTGAGTATGACAAGTGAATTTATATTCCATGGAGAACAGTTCCCTCAGCTGGTGTTACTTTGAAAATGC